>NW_007726605.1:244040-256390 GCF_000696425.1 Galeopterus variegatus
CCAGAGGGAGAGGTTGGTAGGAAGGTTGGGGTAAACCACAAGCAAGAGGCAATTTAGAACTGGGGAAGGGAATGCATTTCAGAAGTTAGTGGTCAACAATGTCAAATACTACTGTGAGCCCAAGAAACAGTAGTTTTGACAAACAGTCTAATGCTTTCAAAGAGCAAATACATTGGATTGTGGAAATAGACAGCAGACCCTAGTGAATTTAAAAGCAAATGGAAGATTAGATGATACAGAGATGGAGTGCAGAATACAGTTTTAATAAAGTTGACTATAAAAATAGAGCCTCAGTATCTAGAGGAGGTTTTGAAGAAGAGAGAGCACTTTTGCAAAGATGGGAGGAAAATGACATGTTTATAAACTAAAGGGAAAGAAAAAATATGCAGGATGCTGAGATCCAGACTAAAACTCAGTGTTGATCTCTCTTTCCCATGGCACATAAAGTGTGTTTAGTCCTGAGAGCCAAGGTCATAGGAGAAAAGAGGAAGAGAACTATAGCTGGTTCCTATGCATTGTGCAAAATGCTTTCCCTTCAATTGTTTATTGAATCTTCATGAAGACCTGGCAAGAAAGTTGCTCATGAATAGTTCATATTATCCATCCCAAGAAACTAAGACTGAAAGGGAGTAGATAATACACCTACAGTCACAAATAAAAGTTGGGCTTTCACCAAGCTCTTCTGCTTTCGAAGCTTATATTGTATCTGCTGAGCTACTCAGTGGTTTCATTTACATGAAAGACTTTTCGAGAGTGTGTATTTATGATGATGGATGGTTGTAGAGGACAGTATCAGCACTCTGCCTACATGCCCTTGGGTTCTGTCACCATTTTTTCTGCACACTGGATCTCACTGCTTTCTTTCCCTACAGCAGTACCTTTACCTCTTTATTGGAAGGCTGCATTCAGACTGCAAGAGGATTTCTTGTCCATAGGGAGAGTGGGAAATGCCTGGAGAATTAGGTTCTCTACTGCAACTCCATACTCCTAGCCCTCAACCGATGCTCGATGGATGTTGTAGTGTAATACGCAACTCTCTGGTTCATGATATAAAAACTCTGAGTTGTGTCTTATACTGTCATCAGATTTCCTCCAAGGAATTGAGCATTTTGCTTGATATCACATCTTTGCTTGGCTTCTGTATTGGTTTTCTATTGTTGCTGCAACAAATTATCACAATATTAGTGTATTAGCCCATTTCTGTTGCTTATAACAGAATACCTGAAACTCGGTAATTTATAGAGAAATGAAATTTATTTCTTATAGTTTCAGAGGCTGAGAAGCCCAAAGTCTGGGAATCACATCTGGAGAGGGTTTTCTTCTAGGTGGGATCTCCCTACAGGGTTCCATGGTGAACAGGACATCACATGGCAAGAGCAAGGCTGGAGTAAGAGAGCTAAACATCTCACTTTCTCTCCTAATAAAGCCATCAGAACCACATTCTTTACTCCATGAATAGATCAGTCCTTTCACAAGGGCACAGTCTTCACAATCTAATCACCTCTTAAAGGCCCCACACTGCAAATACTGTAATTGGATTTCCCACCCTTGTAACACTGTTATGATGGAGATCAAGTTTCCAGTACATGAACCTTTGTGGGACACATTTGACGCATGGCAGTTAGTGACTTAAAGTAACAAAAATTTATATTATTTATCATTTTATAGTTTTACAGTTCAGACACCTTGTATGGTCTAGCTGGCTAAAAGGCAATAGCAAGGATATGCTCCTTTATGTAGGCTCAAGGGGAAAACCTTTCTCCTCACTTGTTCAGTTGCTGGCAGAATTCAGTTCCCCATGGTTGAGGTCCTATTTCCTTGCTGGCTGTCATCTGGGCCTCACCGTTAGCTACTAGAGGCCTCTCTCTAGTCCTTCCACATAACATAATAGCAAGGATATGCTCCTTTATGTAGGCTCAAGGGGAAAACCTTTCTCCTCACTTGTTCAGGTGCTGGCAGAATTCAGTTCCCCATGGTTGAGGTCCTATTTCCTTGCTGGCTGTCATCTGGGCCTCACCGTTAGATACTAGAGGCCTCTCTCTAGTCCTTCCACATAACATCTGATCTCTAAGAGCCAGCACAGATCGTCAGAACTTTCTCATGCTGCTGTCTCCCCAACTTACTCTTCTGTTTTCCTATTTCTCATTTCAGGACTTGTGATAAAACTGGGCCTATCCGTATAAACGAGGATAATCATTCTATCTTATGGTCAGCTGATTGGCAGCCATAATTCCATCTGCAACTTTAATTCCTTTTTGCCAGGTAAGGTGACATATTCATAAGCTCTGGATATTAGAGGTGGACATACATGCTTCTGTCACCTCTCCATTTTGGGAAGGGGGACATTATTCTGCCAACCACAGCCTCCTCTCCTTGTGGTCCCACTTCCCCTACTGGGATTTCTTGGAAACACTTCCTAATAAATCACTTTTATAAGGATCTTTGTCTCAGGGTCTGCTTTGGGGGAATTCAACCTAAGACAATGATGAATGCTCTGAATTAAAGAATTGTTTTGGTTAGTGAATTGGGAATGGCTGGTGGGGAACTTAGGCCAACATATCAAGTATAGTCAGACAACAACCACTACTGTGCCTGAGTACATATTTCCTGGGCTCATCGGACTTCTGACAACCAAACAAGAAGAATGGGAGAGGTCTTGCTAATGAGATTCTCTCGGCTCACCTGAAATCCTCTGCACATCACCAGCATCGCACCCTTGGCCACCTTGCCTACCAGCGTGTCTCTGTGTGCAGCATTTCTAAATACAAGCATGCGATTCTGTATAACTGTCAGGGGTGGCTGCTTGTTAGTGCTGCACAGATACCAGCCATGGCTTGGCCAGCCCTGCTGCTTTGTGGTGAGGCATAAAAAATGAGAATACCACCCACTTCAGGGTCAATCTGCAAAATAGGAAAGGGAAAATGGGAGCTTGACAGCTTGTCATGATGATTATTAGCTATTTCCCAGAGTCCTGTGGGCTCTGATCATCATCAATACCTTTAGCCAGTCAGAGTTCTGTAACAGCTCTTCTCATACTCCTCATGCTATGCAAAGCTTGGGTCTGTGTCTTCCTGCACTAGATTCCTTGTTCTCTAGGCACACAGATGCTCCAGTTATACACACTGCAGCAGGGTCCCCAGTGATGGAGGTACATATATTTAAACCTAGGACATTGTTGTGTTAGCCAGGTAGATCTCAGGCTCTGCCAGGAGATAAAAAGGGGGGGGGGGCTCAAATAGAGCATGCCCTGATAAGCAGAGCTGACATCTGGTCCTTGAAATCCCACTTCAGAAACCATTAGTTGGAAGTCTGCTACCAAAGGAGGCCTCTCTGTTAATGGTCTTGCTACATGCCCCAAGCTTACTCTTTCTTTGCCTTCACTCCCTGTCTTTCACCAAACCTAAAGCTCCAATTTATACTTCCACTTGGCTTTACAACATAATCCTCACTACCTGAAATGTACACCTACATTCCAGACTCCCCATGACAGCTAAGTTCATAATACCACCCATGAAAAGGCTTTTATGATCTTGAATTTTATACTTCTCAACATTTTTTACCACTACTTTCAAAATATACATTCTTAATATCCCAACAAAGGGAAGCAGATTAAAAAGAGAAATACCATAAAATAATTTGGCAAAGACCTAATAAAAGATGCAATCAATCAAGTGAGTGACAGTAGCAGTTTCTTTTAACATCAAATCTAATGGTTTCTTTTTCTAGTATGAAAGTGCTCCATTAACAGTGTGAGTCTTTTATTTAGGTAATTCACACGAGTGGTTGCCAGATGTAGTTTATTTTCAGGAGGGCACACTTATAGAAGCAGCACACTGAGCCCGAGACAGAGTTATCTCCATCTGATGTACTCTCTAATGACCTTTCAGAGTGAAAATAGCAGTGAAATCCTAAAACTGAAACCCTCAAAATCAGATCCAAGCAGCACTTCACATTTAAAATGATGGTTGGATGTCAGGGCCGGTCTGCAGAGAAGTGTGGAGTGATTCTCTGTCTCATGATCTCTCCTCAACATGCAGCCTGGCCTTGCCAGGGCCTCCCCTGCATGGCTGCAGCTGCCACTCCATCAGCCAGGCCTGCCTCAGACTTCACATTGGTTCTGACTTTCTCGCTTCAATCAAAACTCACCTGTTCTCAGCCATCTTTTCCTCAAATGCTTCTTTTCTCTTAGGTACTCCAATCAACTCATGTTCACTAATATATTCACTGTGTACAATGATTGATACATTTGCACTCTGAGGATCCATGAAGTAATGGACACCTTCTGAAAGGGATGCCTTTAATGCAGAGCAGTGGCTAAAGTAGTTTCAAGTAGAGAGGGAAATACATGGGCTTATTCTCAAAGAGGCTTGGGCTATGATTTAGACATATTATGCATTAACTAGTGACTTTGAATACGTTATCTATCTCCTAGGACACGTGTCCCATTTTGATGAAAGTGTAGATAATAATGCTTAAATTATATTTCTTCATTCAAAAACATATACTGAAAAAATACTATTTTTAATGATAAAGTGAGAAGAGTAGATTAAAATATCTAATACAATGTCTGTCTGAAAGTAATTTTCCTAAAAAGTTATGAAAAAGATAGTGAAAATTTCTAGGAAGATAGCTTTTCCTATGTGTAACTTTTATTCTCCTTCAATTCATATCTTAATCTAGCTGCTTACTCTATTGACCAAAGTGGAGCTAGCTTTGGTTGACATATATCTAAAGTGCTTCAGAAGATTTGAAGACATTGAGATCTGATTCTAGTGAAATGCAATAAGCAATCCTATCTCATGAAAATTCTACCTGTTGTTGAGAAGATAGACAAATGTCTTCAATTAAAAATGACTTCTTATGAATAGATAGATTGATGGCTTCTTCAGTTAATAACCTAGGGGATACAATGATTTCAGAAGAGAAACTCTGTCCTAAGATTAAGGCAAGTAGTGTTTAAGTCTTGGGTATGTTACTTAATAGTTACATGCCCTAAGAAAAATCATTTAAGCTTTCCATCTTAATTTTTGTGTTTATGAAGTGTTTGTATGTTGCAGGTTTTCTCTAAGATTGTTTTCAGGTAAAGAATTCTTGCAAACTGTGTTCTCATAACGTCTTATTGTAGGAGCTGCCATTGCACGAGCCAGATTTGGGTCAAGGCTGGATAACCCTTGAAAGCACTTCAGCTTCCTTCCACATTTTATTTGGCCAACCTTTCTCGCTTTTGTTCTTCTCTCACCTTCTTTCACTCTGTATTAGCTCTCTTGTGTTGGACAGGTCAGGCTATTAATAGAATTTACTTCATACAGGGCTTGCTATAGAATTGCATCCTTAAAGGATTCAATAAACTATTTTGTTAGTATAATGACAAAGAGAGAACTAATTCAGACAAATGAGTGGGAAGCACTACAAAAATGAATATAGAAGGGTTTCTAAAATAATGAACAATTCTTGTGTGAGGACAAAATATTACCATGCTGAAGGGAAGGAGGAAGAAAAGCAGAGCACAACCTTGGTGCTTGTCTAATGGAGGATGCAAAGAGAAGGGGCTACTATTTACTGGGTTTCCACCATGTAGAAGGTATTTGGTTAAGTGCCTTGCTAAATAACCTTAAGAAGATACTTTTGCTAACCTGATACAGATGAGCAAACTGAGGACCATAACATTTAATTTTACTATACTGAATTAACCCACTAGGAATTGGCAGAGTCAGCATATGGATTCTAGGCTTTGGCTCCAAAGCCAGCTGTTTCCCACTTAATTCATTCTAATGGATTTCAATGACTTGAAAATATGAATTTGGACAAAAATGAAGTACGAAGCCTACATGGTAGTCTCTTGAATGTGACAGACAGGCATTGAACGTATCAAAGGGAAGTGAAGTTGAGTTGCACCGTGAAGGACGTTTTTCTCTATTATTATTCGTGTCTTTTTTTCCTTTTTCTTTTTGATTAGGAGGGGGAGGTTGCTTTATTTGCTGCTTGGATTAAAGTATTAGGAAACATTCAATATTTTACCCTAGCAATCATAGACTTGCTGAAGTTAGGTAGCCATGGAAAGCATGGAAAAACATAAAGTAAAAAGCATTTTAAAGTGGGAAAAAATGTGTGTGTGCATGTGTGTGTGTTGAAGTGTTACTTGGATGACTCACTGAGGAGATAGGTTAATGCATTCACTGAATTTTTTAGTTGTTTAAAGAATAATCTACTCTCTTGCCTTATGCCAGACTAAAAGGGCTTCTCAAATAGTTGTATAAAAAATAAACTAAGATATACCAAACTGTGTTGTCCTTGAACCTCTCTTCATACACTTGTTTAAAATTAATATATTTGACTAGAATAACCCACCTATCTGTGTTACCCAGTGGCTTAGAGCTATATGTAATACATATTAATAAACTGGGAGAATGTGGCTCCTGCCACACTCATTTTGTTTTCGTCCTTCTGATGGTGTTCCTGCTGTCAGAGGCTTCTTCTCAGATAATGAAAGGCAGCACAGGACATGCACCCTCATTCCTTCCTCCCTTCAATTCTCTGTCCTGTCATCTCTGAGCAACAAAACATTCCATTAGTGTTCATTTTAATAAGCCAATTTCTTTGGGTTTATAAGTGACAACTTTTAAATTAGTGGGGATCTATGCCAGTTTTTCAAAGAGGGTCCATCAACATGTTACTTGAGAGACTAACTCTCACAATTACGTTTGAATTAGCAAGTTCATGACTAATTTTAAGAAAATGCAGCAGGGCACTTTCTCTCACTCTCCCTATTTTGGTAATATCTGGTTATAATAGAAAAATATGTTTTATCAAAATGCTCCTAGATAATGCCAATAATGTCAACAAGACAGTAAGACAGAGCTAATCTCTTTAGTACTTAAACATAGATTTCCTCTATCATTATAATTCTACCTCGTGTGTATGTCCTGCTTCTGTGACTCAATAGATACATATCCAGAAGACTTAGCAAAGCTATTTATTAATTTATTTTTTCCTACTCCAGTTTAATAGTTTAGAATTGTTCAGAAAGACAAATAAAGCTTGATACTAAGTTTGGGCAAAATTTGCAGGGGCGGGTAACTCAGAAGGTTCATTGAATGAAGAATTTCCATTTATAACTGGGGAATCAATAAGAGGATAAGTCATATCAAGGCTGTTTGCTGGGTTCCTGCTTACCATCTAAGTTCTTCCTGGAGATTCGAGGGTGAGAAGTGGGAGTGCTGAGGTTTGCTTTTGTTCTCTCCAGTCCATGTAGCATTTTGGCCTCCCAGCTGCTTGTGAAGCCTCTGACTGTCAACTTCGTTTCTATCGTTCCATGCTATTGCTAGTGGACTCTCCAAATTGCATTGTCCATAGCCCCACTTCATGTTCAGAATGCTTTGGAGGGCCAGCCCGTGGCTCACTCGGGAGAGTGGGGTGCTGATAACACCAAGGCCACGGGTTCGGATCCCATATAGAGATGGCCGGTTAGCTCACTGGGTGAGCGTGGTGCTGACAGAATGCTTTGGAATGAGATTCTCAGATTAAGCTGTGGGGATGGTGTATATCAATTACAATCCTCCTTTTGAAAGCTCAAATACAACTGGTTAGGGCAGGCCAGCTGCTGTAACAAATAGAGCAAGAATCTAAAAGTTCAAAACAAGTTTATTTCTCTCACATGTAACAGTCCAGGAAGATGTTTCCAATTGTATGCTTCTTTCAGAATCATCCCATAACACCAACTTTAATGTATAACTGAGATATGAGAGATAAGCTATGTTAAAAGAAAAACAACCAAAAAAACCCTTTTCCAGTTTAATGCCATACATATGAGGGTACTTCAGAAAGTTTGTGGAAAAATGGAATGGAAAGATAGTGTGAATCTTTCCATGAACTTTTTGAAGACCCCTTGTACCCTCTTTCTGTTAAAAGTCCACAGAACACTTTGATATAAGATGTTTACAGAAATTTGAAGTGAATTGTTGTGTTGTGTATTTAGAAAAAAATTGAAGCCTTGATTTGACTTGTAGCCTGTTATTATGAGCTGCTATGAAACAATAGTAGAAGACGGTAGAGCCTGGTATCAACTCTCAGAATGGGAACTTTAGAATTGGAAGGGGCTAGGTTATCAGTCTGTTTCTGTTGCTTATAACAAAATACCTGGAACTGGGTAATTTATAAGAAACAAAATTTATTGCTTACAGTTTCTGAGGTTAGGAAGTTCAAAGTCCAGGGAACACATCTGGTGAGGGTCTTGGTGGTGGTGACAGTGACATGGGTCTCACATGGTAGAAATGGTGGAGCAGAGAGAAACTAACCTCTCATGTGCTCTTCTTCTAAAACCCTCAGAATCACACCCCTGACCACCATTATTAGCCCATTCATTAGGACATAGTCCTCAGAATCTAATCACCTCTTCAAGGCCCCACCTTTCAACTACCATAATAGGTTTTCCCACCCTCTTAGCAGTCACAGCGGGGATCAAGCTTCTAACACATAATACTTGGGGGACACAATTCAATCCATATCAGACTCTGCGGATCTTCTAGTTTTGGAGGAGCTGACCATGAAGTGAGTGTAACTGAAATCCATGTTTGTGGCTGATATTAAAGAATCATTCTTACATGAGGCTGTGGTTAAATTTACTATTGGTTTTAATTCCCACTTTCTTGCTTGATGTATAATCACTGTTACTGAAATTTTTGAAAATGAGTGAAAAAGCACATGTGTGTTGGGATTTAGCCAGATGAGTGATGTTCTTATGCCTCTGTGTCACAGAGATGGCCAGCTGTTGAAGAGCTTTTGTCAATGAAATTATTTCTTGTTGAGATGCCAATCTTCTGGGATCTGCTGTGGCCCTTCCTGGATGTGTAACTTAGAGAGAGTAGAAAGGTGGTTATACAGTGTCGGAAAAGAAAGCCAGAACAGGATTTCAACTCCATACAAACAACCTCTTCGTTTGACAGAGCTGGTCAGTCTTCACTGCAAACTCTCTGATTCAAACTCCAATGAAATCTGCCTTGCATTATTTGCAGCTTGCTTATGGTTAATTATTTTGCTTTCCAGACCTATGTTGTTGAAATATCAAATGCATATTTGTAAGTAATGCTATCAATTGTTTTTTCTCTCACAACTGCCAATATTCTCTCCCATGATGAGAAGCCACATCTTGTTATTCTTAAGAAAGGCTATCATTTTCTCCAAAGAGAAACTGAGTGTTACTACAGAACCTAAATAAAACTTTGGCAGGAAAAATGTAAAGTAAAAAACATCGCATCTCCTATCATGGGCTTTCACATGGCTCTCACAGAGCTACTGAATTCCTCTTAGAACTGATCGATTTTATCTGTAAAATAGGTGAAAAATGTATCCCAGCAAGATAAACTCTGAACTTTTCCTGGGTTAAAAAAGCAATAAGCAGATACAAGTAAGACTTTTATTTGAAGGGACAGAGACACATGAGATAGTATCCAGTGACAAAGCTGGAGATGTACTTCACTTCCAATGAGGGTTGAATGCCAATGTCAGACCTGTCGTGAAAACACTTAATACTGTCATCTATATAAAGAGAGTTTATGTTTACAAGGCAGTTTGGCAAACTGAATCTTTTCCCTCTATAGCCCTATTATACCCAAGATCTCTGTGGCAGTAGATAATTCTATACAACAAATATTTATTGAACAACTATTATGAGCAAATCAGTATATAAGATTCTCCAGGGTTTAAAAAAACAAACAAGATATAAATCATGGTATCAAGTAACTATAAACTTGATAAGAATAAGACAGGTAAGCAAATAATAATATAATAAGTCAGCATATGATATGTCACTAGACTGGATACAAACATATACCGATGGACATTGAAAGGGATTAGTAAAAATATTTTACATAGTTGAATTAAAGGCTATATTTTATGTTCTTTATAACACTAAATACTCAGCATAGATAATATATTTTGTAAGTTTTTAAATCACTGAAGTTGTATCCCTTGGATGTTCATTAACAACAGTTACACCAAGAAATCACTGGAAAACAAAAGCATCTCATGGAAACAGTTGAATTTTCCCTGGTAAAGAATGCCTTGGCCATTTATTTCCCACACATAGTGGATTCTTGGATAAATTCCTTAAGAAGATTACAGTGGACTGAATTCCACATGCAAATCTGGAGTCAAATTAGAATTCTCGAGTCCTTTGAAACAGTGATATCCTCAGGACTTGGTGGGTCTTGAAGTGACAAGAGTTGGGTGAAGACATTTGCACCTCAACAGTAGCCTGACTGGTGTGTGACAATCCTAAAATAGTCTTTGCTGTGCTTTTGGAGGCATGGATTCTTGGGTTACTTCCATTCTTCCAATTGTTCTAGCAGCTTCTCTCCATGTAATTTGTATTGTTCATTCTTCTGAATGAATCCCTAAAGTTCTGTTGGAAATACATATCTCGGTGGAGTGGGGGGTGGGGTAGAATTGGGGGCTGGGCTTATGAGATACCTACTAGCAGCTTCTCTCCATGTAATTTGTATTGTTCATTCTTCTGAATGAATCCCTAAAGTTCTATTGGAAATACATATCTCGGTGGAGTGGGGGGTGGGGTAGAATTGGGGGCTGGGCTTATGAGATACCTATAAGAGATCAGTGAAAGCTCTCATGCTTTAGCTTTAAGGCTGCACTTTATTTGAGTGAAAGGACTGGACTTTATATCATACTGAGATTTCCAATAGCATAACTCAATAGATATTAATGTTGACTCAAAATATTAAAGGTAGGAGTACTTCTGCTCTGGGTATCCAGTCTGAGGAATGTCCACACTTTGTTCCAGTTTTTAATCTAACTTTTTATTTATATTTTATTTTTAATATTTTTTCTGCCCAGACAGAGAGCAGATGTTATGCCTTAGAAGGAATCACTGTATTTCATTGGATAAACTTTGGAATACATGTAAGTCTATTTTCCTTACACACTAAGTCTTACCAAACTAGTGAGAGATGGAGGCAGCACAATGGTATAGCATGGCCTTGAGTTCAAATTACAGAACCCAAACCTTAAAATATTAAAATACATTTGAGGCTGAATCAGGCTGTGCTTATAACTTGCTAATAAATCAAATTTTCTACTCACTGCTCTGATTTTAAGAACTAGCAATTGGAAACTAGAGGCACAAAAGAATGGGCTTGGAATGAATTTTAAGGACTAATCTAGTTCATTTCTCTACCATTGGCAGATTTTGTCTAAACTCTTCTTTAGTGGGGAGACTCTCTCCTTTAAAATACTTGCTGGGAAGGAAATTCTAGCATCCCCTATAATGTTATTATGATCTATGGAAACAGCTTATTTCTTTCAAAAATAAATAGTTTTCTCAGCTATTTTGTTTCTGGCAATGCCCATTGCAGGAATAATAAATTCCAGTGTAAGTGCCACTTTTTTTTTTAAGGTTTTAGTATAATATATTAGATGGAGAAAAATATGTATTCAATGGTAGAGAAAAAAAAGTTTTTTCTTCCAGATCAAGGCTAATTCTAATAATGAAATAGAAAGTCCATTACTAATTCCTGTGCATTAAAGCTCACTTCCTCTTGAGTGAACCTGAAGGATGTTCTTGCATATCAATGTTGTACCAAAGGCTTTCATTATCTCAGTGGTTTTGTTTATTCCAATATTTTCCCCACATGTAATTTCTTCATGTATAAACTAAATAGATGCAAATACATGTCTTTTAAGTCTATAAATCTTTCTTTAATGAAGGTGCCCTTCAGTGCAATGGGATTAGGGATGGGTTTGCTTTCATTAATGTTTTTTATTTCACTTTTGATCAGAGTTGGCAAAGCACAGATCAAATAGAAACCAAATTTCTCCTTTTTGATATTATTCAAGATTCTTTATCTTCCTTGTGCTCCTGATAACTGAGTGTTCTCAGCACAGCAAGACTTAGTCCTCTATGGAGAAAAGGTTAGAATCATCCCGTGTTGGTGACCCCTGGAAAACTACCTGAGTTAAAGAAAAGAATTGTTATTTGGTTAGTTGGTTGTATACTTTAAGCCATTAACCACATGAGTATGGCGATGTGCTATGACTGAAATAACTCACCCTTGTCAAAAAATGTAGCTTTTTTTCTAGCCGTGAAATTAACTATCGATTCATACACAGTCCCAGATCAAAACTGGTGGTGCACCAGATGCACTGGTGCATGAGAATGGAAGTAATTGTTTGTGGTTTTCATGAGAAGATTGCCAGTTTGCAGCATTTAAATTGCACACAAACTGCTTTTTACATCTCTAATTGTAGCTCTGTTGTTTTCAGGGAGGGTTGAATTGACATTGACAAACATAGACTTAGAAAGAATACAAAGACATGAAAACAGCACTAAATTTGCCCCC
>NW_007726605.1:256982-259323 GCF_000696425.1 Galeopterus variegatus
ATTGACAAACATAGACTTAGAAAGAATACAAAGACATGAAAACAGCACTAAATTTGCCCCCAAAATGATTCAGTGAATAGTGCTGCAATGTTCTATTTATTCCTTGATATGTCAAAATTTCCTTTTTTCCCATAAGAAGTGATGCTGACTTTGGTAAGTTAGTGAGAAATAGTAATTGCAGAGAGGTTAAGTAAATCAAGCACATGACTTGTGTGAATTACTGTATGCCTACTCTTTTATTTCTTTTTTTTTTTTAGAAAGACTTGAATTTAATGTAATCCTTTGCCCATTTTTTTTCTTTAACTTACAATTTTCCATTTACCTTCAGCACTTAATTGACCTGTACCAGCTTTTACTCATTCAAATCTTGCTATTATAACATGTTAGCTTTGGGGAAAAGTAGAAACAGGATCCTATTAATAATATTTTACTCATCACTTTTTGCTTTAATCCTTGACTCTTCTGTAAAATAAGGCCACTAACCTCTCAGTCCTAAAGAATGAACAACTGGCTTATCAGAGAAAACAATAGAACAAAGAGGTAATTCAGATTTTGAGTTTGTAAAGCCAACTCAATATGCAGTATTAATTCTAGTGTACAAACAACTGCAGAAAAAAAGAATTGCCAAATCCACAATTCAGTATTGGTCCCTTTTGAAAAATACTTTTGATTCTTAAAGAGTCATACTGAGTTGAAAATACAGTTATAAAGGTAAACAATAGCTTAGCAAGAGGGAATTCAAGGTTCATATGTTAGGGAAAAGAGCCGTGTTAAAAACAGAAAACAAATGAAAAGAAAAATAAAAAAAAAGAAATCCCTTCTACATTTAGGCAATGTTGTAAGGAAAACTGCCCACATTTTGCTTGGCACAGCATTTTGAAAGTTCACACAGTGAGAATAATTAGCAGAAGCCATTTGTGTCTACGCTTCCAGAAGAGCTGGGCCCCATGCACACTTGCGGAGAACTGTTCTGGGGGAAGAGGAGTCGTTTCCCTTTGAAACACTAAGGAAAGCCAGGAGCCCTTTGTCTAACTGTTCACAAGCTCTGGAAGATGTAGCGATGTAGAATGCAGACACAGCAAGCTAATGCGATGCTTCTCTAAGGTGTGCTACTTACTGCTTTTCTTTTCTTTGTACCTTGATCTGGAGTGTGGCCTGCAGGACCCCAGCCCACCGATAGATTGACTTCTTTGCCCGGCTTCATTCCTGCTTTTCATTTCTTTGTTGCTCTTACTTAACCACAGTCTTCAAATAATTAAAGGGATGTCATGTGAAATACAGAGTAGGCTTAATTTGTGTAGGACCAAAGAATGGAAATAGTAGGACAACAAGCTTTAGCTTAATACAAGAGATGTACTTCATTTCTTATGCTTGAACAATTTAGAATTGGAATATGCTGCCTTGGGAAATGTGAGCCCTCCACGGATACAGGTGCATAAACTGGTGGGCAGGCCAAATGTCAGACGGGTTTTACAGGAAGTCGAGTGGGAGAGCAGACCGCATGACCTATTGTGTTTCTAGACCTTCCTATACATACTTTCTTTTGTTTTATTTTAATGTCTATTCTCAGCTTTTGCTCCCTTGGCTTTGGGTCAGCTACCATTCCTGGCTCTCTAAGAGCTGTGGGGTGCTGCTGTGCTGTCTGCTGGTGGGGGTGGCAACTTGGAATTTCCCCACAAGTTGCATCCCCTTTGTCATCACCATCCCTCTTTTTCATGTGTGATGCCAGCAGACTGGCCATCAAGGATCTGGTAGTGCATCTGAAGAAATTTATACCAATATCCCCAGGAACCAAGGTTTTCTTTTACTTTTTGGAAACACATCTACTTGACTGCCAGCCCCCCCCCCTTAGATTAAATTAGAAGGAACCATAAATTACAGCATTTTAATTTAATCTGGAGATGGGTCCTCTAATCCATTATTATAACTTACCTAAAAACTTACTCTCCCTATCCCCAGCAGCAGGGTTTTTCAAGGCAGTCTGTTTCTCAGACACAGTGATAATTCTGCCAACCCCTGTCTGATAGGTAAGTGACCTCAATTTATTTTCTAGTAGATTTTCCAGTAGCCTGTGTGTTTTCTTGTTATTATTTGGCTTCTATTTTTATGTGAAAGATTTGGGCTGAGTCACCTGAACTTTCTTGTTCTGGTCTTCTTGTGACTATTGGCATGTGTGACAAGAGAATATTTTTAAATATTAATATATGTGTTTTTCTTTCTCCCCTTTTCCTTTCAAGACCTTTCCTCCAGTCAATTACAGATATCTACTTTGCCTCTGGGGAGATGTAGGATTGTTTTATGGGACTGGAAATAGTAAAAGGCAATCAGTGTTCTTTTTTTT
>NW_007726605.1:259977-261056 GCF_000696425.1 Galeopterus variegatus
TTTTTTTTAAAGCTTCCCAAGCAGGCTTTTGAGAATCAAAAGGAGAAGAAGGTAGCAGGGCAAAAAGCTTCTATCATAGCAATAGAGTTGGAACAATAGAAAGAACCTATCTTACTTCTGCTCTGTGACCTAGAAGAATAGGTATGTGGGGGACAGGAGGAGGGATTATTGGGTATGACCTGAGAGGAATTCTGCAGTGGGTGATGAAAGGATCTGGGAAGCTTTTTGGAGAGGAGCAGGACAGCTCAGAAGACTGGCTAGTGTCACTGGTGGGCATCCTGCAAGGTGTGGGGAAGCTGAGGCAATGCCTGCTGGTCAGCTACTGCCTGGTAAGAGAAAATTATGTACTTTCCAGGTGGAGCAGTCAGGTTAGTTATAAGTACCATTGTCTATAGACTTTCCATCAGTAGTTGCATGTCCCTGATGGTTTAGCCAACAAAAGCATATTCACCTTGGCCCAAGACATTACTAAGTCCCATGTAAATTGTCTCATGTGGACACTCGTCCTCTCTATAGTCTGAGACACTTGTGTGACCCCACTTACCAAATCAAAAGTGAGATGTCTTAATATCCAGATTAGAGGTGGCTTGATGGAGAGGAAACCCTAGCACAAGTACTTGATGAGACTGTGGTGTTGTAAAAACCGTATTCATTGCACATTTATTTATTGAATGTTTAGATGAGATTAGCATTTATATCTTTGGCTACTGATTGTAAATCTGGGAGAAGGATCACTGAATTTAGCCACATTAGTACCGTAGTATCAACAATTAAGTTAGTCAGCTGTAGACAGAGAACCATGGCATCTTTGCCATTGTGTTTGTTCTTTCAAAAATGTATGCTATTATATACAGTTGTACTTTGCTATTCATGTGTATTAACCACATCATATTCAGAGTAACCAATTTCTATATAATGACAATTGCCTAATATAAGTAAACAAAATAATACTTGATATTTATAAGGAAAACAGATACTAACTTATTCTGGGGAAGAAATAATAAAGTGAAGTATAGATATTTTCATTGGAATGGTTTTATCCAACAAATAGAGAATTTTACCCATAGTGACTGTATTGG
>NW_007726605.1:261134-264476 GCF_000696425.1 Galeopterus variegatus
ATTTTCATTGGAATGGTTTTATCCAACAAATAGAGAATTTTACCCATAGTGACTGTATTGGTTATCTATTACTACATAACAAATTACCAAAAACTTAGTGGCTTAAAACAATAATTAATCACTTATTATCTCTCACAGTTTTTGTGGGACAGGAATTCAAATAGTGCTTAACAGGCATGGCTTGTCTCTGCTCCATAATATCTAGGGCCTCTGGTGGAAGACTCAAAAGTTAGAGGTTAAATTTTATTAGGGACATTTGCTAAGAGAGCAGATTTTAGATGCTATTACCTCATACACACAAAGGGCAACCATTTGAGATGATGGGTATGTTAATTTGCTTGACTATAATAATCATTTCACTATGTATAAGTGCATCAAAACAACGTGTGGCATACCTTAAATTTATGCAATTAAAGAATAGTTAGGGTTGGAATTACCCTAAGGTGCATTTACCCTCCTATCTGGTGGTTGATGCTAACTATTGCAGGGGGCCTAAATGAAGCTGTTGGCTGGAGCAACCATGTGTGACTTTCCCAGTGGCCTGGGCTTCCTCACAACATGGCAGTTGGGTTACAAGGCCTAGCACCCTCATATAGAGAAAATGACAGAGATATAAAGGCAGAAGTCATATTGACTTTTATGAACTAGCCTTTGAAATCAAGCAGCGTCACTTCTGCTGAATTCTACTAGTTAAAGCAGTTTAAAAGATTCACTCGGATTCAAGGGAAAGGCACATAGATCCCGTCTCGTGATGGAGCAATGTCAGTGTTACATTGTTAAGGCATATGGAATGGGATATATATTGGTACAAATTTCTGTGAAAAATATTATCTGCCACAGTGGACTGGTATATTCAGAGCACGCATAGGTCAAAAGAGGACATGGTGACTTCTAAGAGTGCACAATTTCCAAAGACAGACAACCAAGAACTAAAAACTGTTCAATGTTTTATAATAAACTTCTTGGCAATTTTGGGTAAAGTATCATACTCCTGAAATAGAGAGACTTTCATCAAAATTGACTTTTAATTTCATAGATATGTAATTAGTTTGTCTTGGAATGTAATAGAAATATTGTACATTGTCATGATTTATATCTACCAATTTTATCTCAAGATCCTTTGTCATATTTTTCTACTTTCCTACTTTTCTTATTTAAAATAATACTTTTTGATCTCTGAGATGGGAGGATATAGTCAAACTTCTGAATAAAATTTTTAGGCTATAAAGTGAAATTCATATTTTATATATTTCATTTTAATGTCTATATGATGAATACATACATTATTAAGCAGTAATATATTGAAATTTTCTAAATAGAAGAAAAGTAACTATTCCCATTTTGCTTTTTTTTTTCTGTATTAGTTTGCTTTAGGCTGTGACTCCCCATAACGGTTTAGCCAGTGTGGATACCTATTATCTCACTAACAGGAATTCAAGTAACAGGACGTCTCGGGCATAAATAAACAGGTCAGGGATCTGGCTCTTCTTCTCTGAGAATCTCTCAGCTCTGCTTCCCCAGTGTGCTGGCTTAAGCTCAGCCCAGTAGCAGGAAGGCTGCAGCAGCTCTAGGTCTCACATCTACAGACAACAATGAAAAGAGCCCAGAGATGATCTCTTCTGCTGTTTCCTTCTTAGGAATGAGAAAACTTTTTCCGAGAGATTTCTCTCCCTCATATCTCTTTGGTTAGAATTGGTTCACGTGCCCACCTCAAACAACTACTGGCAAAAGAATAGGACCATCTTGATAAGTTCTACACATGAAGATTGAATTCTGGGTGCTGGGATAGGGTTAAGTTTTCTAAATCAGGAGGCTGTAAAAAAGTTTTATTGGGTCACAGCCATGCCCATTCATTTATATATTGTCCATGGTCCCTTTTGCATTGCAGAGCTGAGTAGTTGCGACAGAGATCATCTCACCTGCAAAGCTGAAATATTTACTACTTTACCTTTATAGAAAAATTTGGCTGACTCATCTTAAATCACAGAACAAAATTGGAGCTCTGTCAGTAAGGAAAAAAAGAGAAAGGATGTTGAATAGGCAACGGTAACTACTAAACTTCCTACTTAATTTTCCAAAAAGTACCTTAGGCCAATTTCCACAAACCATCCAGATATTATTGCATTTCTGTGTTGACATTTATGCTGTTATTTATATTAGTCATTCTGTTAGTTATTAAGGTTGTGTAGCTGTATATGATTTTACAGCTTTGCTCTGGATCCCGGGATATAACCTGTCATCACAGATTAAGATTGTACCTTTTCCCTTTACTTTGTGGAGTAACCACCTACTGACTTATTCTGTTAGTAACCAAATGCTGGACATAGACATATTCCCCCTCCCCTAGGAAACTACCCCTGGCCAAGGTAGTTACCCAAGGGAAGGCACGAACCTTTTAAGACAAATGGAAGACTGGAGGATGCAAAGACCTTTAGTAGATTAGCATGCTGGTGTTAAAGCACTCTGGCGCCAGGAGAGTAGTGAGTAGATTAATTTATCTATTTAGACAGACCTCCTGTATGCTCCGAGGGTCTATGCGTAAGCATGCAAATGATTTACACCACTACTTTGATCTGCTCACCATACAACTGTTGTATGTACCCTGTGGCCATGCAGATATCCTGCTGGACAGCCACCGTCAGCAACTCCCATAAGTCTAATAAACCGATGTTCCTACCTATTGAACTGGGTGAGTTCTTTGGAATAGGCAAACACTATGTGAGTGCCCTCTCAGGTTTAGTGCTGCCGTGATACAAACCACATCGTATTTTCTACTCAGTATCTACTTGGCTAAAAATTACAAAATGAATTAACTGGAAAAAAAGAAACTTTATGGAGAACCCATTCTATTTAAATATTAACGTGGTTCTTATTTCTGCAGGTCAANAAACTTTATGGAGAACCCATTCTATTTAAATATTAACGTGGTTCTTATTTCTGCAGGTCAATTTCAGCCTAAGCAGAGACCAATGCAGATGAATAATAACTATTTCCTGTGAAAGTCCACGGTGGCTGAGGACACCCAGAGTCCACTGTTGAGGTGAGTAGGTGGAGGGGCATCAATTCAGGCATGTGTTCCAATTCAGAGTTTTTAGAATAGAGGGCATGAAACCTATTTCTACTCAGTATGAACTGGTTATAAGCAACCTAGAAGATCTACTTCTTAGGTAATATTACCTTTAACACATTGATCTAAAAAAGTTTAACTATGAGAAAAATATTGGCTGAAGGCTGTTGGAAGATATACAGTCTACCTATATACACATTTCCCTAGAATCTAGATATTTAACATTGCAACTTTCACTGAAACTTAATTATCTGAGAACTATATGCTTGGAACAT
>NW_007726605.1:265458-276832 GCF_000696425.1 Galeopterus variegatus
TGTAGGCTGAGGCTTCACCTTACAAAAGTTGCTCCTATTTCTTGCATGGAATTATTTTTTTCTCTTGAGATTCAAAAATTGTATTCAATAAAGCTTCCTTCGTGCTCCCAAAGCTAGCTGAAATCCTTAGCTGGTAACATGTTCCTTTTTTCCCCTCTGTTGGCTTTTATCACAGCAGAGTGGCAGTCCTTTCAAGGGGCTTTCTCGCAACCTCTCTGGGATTTTGCTCCTGCTCTTAGAAAGACTCTCAACTTTTGTGAAAGCATTCAGAACCTGTACCATGCAAACCACCAGACGCACAGTCTTTGACACTCTTCTATGTGGCATTTCTATAATGCTTATGTCTGTGAAAACACAGGTCTCTTTGGAATCAGCTTGAAAATATGAAATACTTTAAAAGACTTTTTTTTTCAGAAAAGTGGTATGCAGATATCTTAGGAAATCCAGCTGTCTCTGTGTAGTCAGTCATGGAAGTTTAGATAAGGTGCCCCCAAGTGACAGTTGGAGTGGAAATAGGATGTGTGTGGGGGCGGGTGCTACCTCACTGGTATCCTTTCCTCCTATGAGACTTTCTCCTCTATGCGTATAACCAGGCATTCCAGTGGGTCCACGAATAGTTTCCATGTTCTGCTAACATTACGTCCCCTTCTGCTTTTAGTTTCAGTGGCTTAGACATTTCTGAATGTGTAAATGAGATAATGAAAATAGGCTCTTCATTCTTAGATCTGATATTTTCTCTAATTGAACAGCTGTATTCAAAGAGTGATGGTTAATAGATAGATTGAACCTGAGCAGAGAGATAATATGAAGGATAATAGAATCCTGGTCACTTTCATTTCAACACACTCCCAGAATAGCAACACTAACTGAATAAAAAATAGTGGTCAGATTAGCTGCTTTGGCAGGGACAGTGATAAGCCAGGAAGTGTTGAAAGGACAAGGACTAGGATGGGGAAAATATTAGAGAAAAATACCATATGAGAAAAAGGTGAAGGAACTAACCATTTTTACCCAGAGAAGAGAAAAGCAGGTATAATATGTGGGGTGTGTGGTGTGTGTCTGTACGTTTGTGTGTATTGATATGCAGAGGCAATGGAGAGAGAAATTCGAGGACAATCATTTGGGAGAAGAAGAAAAGAAATTAAATACAAACTATTTGTGGCTTAAAGCCTTCAATATATAAAAGAAATTTTCTTTAGCAATTAGTTGATAGCAAATAGAAAATTCTTACTGAGAAAGGCATAATTTTCCGTCAGAGGCAATGGAGAGAGAAATTCGAGGACAATCATTTGGGAGAAGAAGAAAAGAAATTAAATGCAAACTATTTGTGGCTTAAAGCCTTCAATATATAAAAGAATTTTTCTTTAGCAATTAGTTGATAGCCAATAAAAAATTCTTACTGAGAAAGGCATAATTTTCCGTTGCCGAATTTGCAGCCACTGATGGTTTTCCAATAATCATTAGACACTTCTTAGGGGTGCTATGAAGGCATCTCCCTACAGGTTGGTTTAGAGAACTTGAACTAAAAGTCTATAGCTCTGAGCTATCATAATTCTCTAATTTTAGTTCCGACTGACATTTTTGTTCCTGATTTCATCTGTCTACAGTTATGTAGGTTCCAAAATAGGCATGACTGTGATGCTGTCTTCCTAGTGTGTTCTTAGATGTTGCTATGGAATTATGACTGTTCTTCGACTTCTTGGTGATCAGAGGGTTTTGAGGCAGCTGGAAGTTTCTTTCTTTCAGCAAAGAAAAGCTGAGCATTGCCTCCTGTGGCACCTTTTTCAAGATGGTGGGTTATAGTGTTCTTCCTGTGCCTAATTCTTGCATGAGCCAATTTCTTCTCACTAAGAATGTTCTGGCAGCTTCTTTGGTGTTCTATAGAGGAGTCACTGCTTCCCTAAGCATCTAAGGTACATCTACTGGAATGGTTCAGAAAGTAGAGAGAATAGGATGCAACAAATTCTATTATTTTTAATTGCTTAAAAGGTTAGAAATTTTCTTCTCTTCTACTTTATCAAGGCACACATTGCTGCCACTTTCCATGTTTCTTAAGAAATATATGCTTAAAGATATGCTCTTTATTATTTAAGACATGCAACCCCATGTATCAGTTAAGATCCAAGATGACCCACTCAAATTAGGATCGTTCAAGGAAGGGTTGATAAAGATACTGTCTACAGATATGGGAGGGTGTAAGGAAAGTACGAGGGGTAGCGTGGCACTCAGGGACTGGCACAGTGGACCTCTTACCGTCTCTAGGCCTGACGGAAGGAGGGAGAACTAGCACCAGGATCATGTCCAGAAAGCTGTCGTGTTTTGACCCTAGGTTGAAGCTTAGATCCAGTCTGGGGCAACCCAGCAGAGAACCAGGAGGACAAATACTCTGACTCCATGATGCGATCTGATCGCTCTCTCTCCTCTCTCCTGCCAGGCTCTCCATTTCATATATTGTAGCTTCTGAAGCCACAAGTGGAGTTTGCACCTAATGATAGCTTTTCCATTTCTTTCATATGATAGTGCTCAACAGTCTCCCTTTGACATAGTCCATATGCTCAGACTCCTGGAGAAGAAGAGACCCTGGAGAAGGGTAAAGCGTGGATCTGAAGGGAAAACTGGCAGATTTCTGGCACCCAATATACCTACTTTGGCAATGGGTGGAATTTTGGAGAGACCTCGAGTGCACCTTTTATTCTGCCCTCTGAATGCCTAGAGCACACTATTTTGGACCTCTTTCTTCCTAGGTCTTTTGCTTTAAATGCTGTCCAAGATAGTATCACATGACTAACAGGAAGGGAAAAAACTGGGAGGAAGAAAACAACTTTGTTCCTTATCCATCTGTCACCAAAAAGTCCTCTCTCCAGCATAGTGGCCCTGAGGAGCACCTTTTACTTCCTTCCTGGCCTGAGATGTGCCAGTGTCACCTTTCATGGAGGTAAAGTAGAAGGCTTCCCCTGAATTTTTCCTTTGAGTTGGGAATGAAGAATGTCAGGGGGCAGAACCCGCAGGCATCCTGAAATTCTCAGGGAAACTTACTATCCTGAAATTGCACTTAGAAAATAGGCCTGAAAACAGTACGAGAGCGTGTACACCTGCTTCTGCTGACTTTAGGTTACATCGCCCCTTGTGGAAGTGGAAGGTTAGCCCGTTAGATCTTTTCTTCCTGTTGTATGCTCATTAGGAAATAAACATTTTAACGAGGTGCTGGCTAACATCGCTACCTCTGTTTGATGTCATAGCCTGTGTTTGACATTTGCTTCTTTCTTATGTATTGCTGAGTGAGAAATCAGAATATTCAATTGTGTAAACTTGGGGCAAGAATTTGGTCTGTAATGTCACATAAAATGCCATGCTGAAAGTCGTATCAGGATTTCCAAATAGATGTCCTTAGTGTATTTTGTGTAGGTGAGAGAAACCATGACTGATTTGAAAAGGTTGATGAGAGTTATTTAATAAACAAAAATAAAGGTAGTAGGCTGGAAAAGGTATTGGATAAAAGCATAGAACAGATGGCATGGAGCATGTAAGCACCACTCTCTTCTCATTTTCTGTTAACCTTACTCAGTACAACAAGAAAAGTAATGGTCTACGGCTGGCACTGATATTCTCTTGGTCTTCTTAGAATTAGATGAGGTAGTAATAATTCATGTGCATTAATGTGTATATTATTAGTACAAAATTGGAAGTTGAGAGATATTGTAGGTTGCAAAATGATACCGAAAATATGATTATGCTTAATTTAATATTTTAAAAAAGATTTAAATAGTTCTCTGACAAATTATTTTTCTGAATGTGTATATTATTAGTACAAAATTGGAAGTTGAGAGATATTGTAGGTTGCAAAATGATACAGAAAATATGATTATGCTTGATTTAATATTTTTAAAAAGATTTAAACAGTTCTCTGACAAATTATTTTTCTTCTTGTTAACCTAGATCCAGGGTTAGCAAACTTTTCATATAAAGGGCCAGAAAATAAATATTTTAGGCTTTACAGGGCAGATAGTCTGTCACAACAACTCAGCTCTGTCATTGTAGTCTAAAAGTTGCCATACACAGCAAATAAAGGAATGGGCACGATTGTGTTCCATTTAAACTTTATTTACAAAACCAGGCATGTGCTGGACTCAGCTTGCATGCTGTAATTTCTGGACCCTTGACCTAGACCTAAACATTTTTTTGTTTGCCATTTCTGAAATTGTATATACTAATGTCCTTGGCAAAATTGGGCAATATACAGAAATTGAAACAGTCTTCACTCAGTTTTAGAGGTAATCAATATGTTGGGTATTAAAAAAAATCTGGCTTCTCATTGTTTCATTTTAAACTCTTAGGTACAACATGGTTTTACATATTTTATTAAATTAGAGTTGTGAGGAATTTAACAAGAATTTAGAAGTATTAGGAGATCATCACACCCCTAGCAGTGACCAGCAGGAGAGAAGGACACCCAGATGGGTACTGCCACATTTGACAGATATCCTGGGACATCTGATGTTTCAAAGAAAAATATGCTCTCTCTGAGTAATGCATCAGCCATTCCATACAGAGATGCATGCATACTGAAATGGATCCATCAAAGGACCAAGAAGCTGTACTAAATATGAGTAAAGAGATAATTTCCCTCTGATCTGAGAAGTTTAGATGTAGTCAATCATGGATTGAAAACCAGCTGTGATTTTTCTTCAGTTAGTGAATTTTTTTTTCTTTGTCAATGCCTTTCAACTAAAGACCACCGGGAATACACTTATATTTGGACAAGTTTTGTTTACTAATTGTAGTGAGAAAGAACACACATCATTGGGACTGATCAAGAAACAACCTTAAAACTCTCCTTAGTTTGATTAAACTTAAGACAGATTTCTGGCATCCAGTCAAGGTGGCAGAATAGACAGTCCCCACTGTCACTCTCTCCCACAAATCAATCAATTCACAACAATTAAAAAGCAATGACAGCCAAGCTGGGGCCACTAGAGCTCAGGGGAAAAGGAGAGACCTGTGGAGTTAATGAAAGTGGGAGAAGACATGATGAGAGAAAGAAAGAACTACTCCAACTATTTTGAGCTCCGGGCCACTTCAAGGCTGGAGTTGGTGAGCACACAGAGCAGGGGCTGGCAAAAGGTGCAGCTGTGCCCTTCGGATGAAGTTGCTTGGAGGCGGCAGGGGAGAAGAGGGCCCCAGGCCAGCAAGACCACTAATAGGGTTCCTGTGGACCCACATAGCAGCAAGGAGCCACAACAACTGAAAAAAGGAGCCACTCAGAAGCCAGTGAGTCATCACAAGGGACCAGTGCACAGCCCCCCTCCCCCACGGGAAACGTCTGGAGTAAGGGCAATGGGGGAGACGGGCCCACCATGAGAACACCGGGGCACAGCATGGACAGCTGATCTGCCCTCCAATCAGCACAGGACCACTCAGTGGAGACTGGTCAGGAATATAAAACTGCAGGGGGTGCAGTTTGCTGAAAAGACTCAGGCCCAGACCAGAGTCTACACAACCCAGCTGCACCAGATCTCATGATACTGGAAGTATCTATAAAGTCAACCATTAAAACTTGTGGTGCACAAAAAGCCTTCCCCAGGAAATCAGCAGCAAAGCAGCAATTTAGTTCAACCACAGAGCTCAAGTGCTGGTCCCCACAGGAAGTTCCCCCATTTTAGAAGTAAGCAAAGGACAACAAATTAGTTCCAGTGCAGAGTTTAAGTGGTGGGAACAGCAAATAATCTCACAAAGAACTGGAAGAAAAAACAAAGTACCCATAGACCAGAGACAAAGTTTGATATTATCTAGTAAAGGTCTCACATCACCAAAGAACATCTATAAGACCTAGAAGGACTGGAAGTCCCCCGGGCTACCAAGCCAGGGAGGAAGAAGGGCTGGGGACCTTAGCCATGCCCCCTGACACCTGCAACCAGCACAGCAATGACCACTTAGCTGCCACAGGAATCACCTGGACTCTTCTGAGCCAGAGTGGTGGGGGGCAAATGGCCATGGCCATGCCCCCCTAACACTTGCAACCAGTGCAGAAAGTGCCACAGGCTCTCCTGAATTGGGGCAGTGGGATGCCAATGGCCTCAGCCATGCCCTCCCTCCCCCGCAACCAGCCCAGTGATGACCACCAAGCCACCACAGGGAACACCCCAGGCTCCCAAGCTGGAGTGGTGGGGGTGCAAGGGCTTTGGCCACATTCCCCTGACATCTGCACCCAGCCCAGCATTGACCAATACACCACTGGAAGCCCCCTGGTCACCCCTGCAGGAATGAGGCGGGTACCACTGGCCTCAATCCTGCCTCTTCTCCTTCCTCCTTCTCCCACCATATTTCCTTCCACCCCACCCTTCCCCCCAACTGCTCCACAACATCATAAAATGGAAAAAAATATTGTTATTAAATAAATAAACTTTTAAAAAAAGACAGATTTCTTCCTGACTCTAGGATGAATTACAAAGGATTTTAAAGAATTATAAATTCTTCCTCTATCCCTTTGAGAAGTAAATCTCTCAGCATCTTGCCAGCTTTACTATCTAGAAATGTTTTTCTCAAGAACCTGGGAGACATCCCTTTGAATTGTATTCATCAGGAAAGAGAGAACCCCTTATTTCCTAGAGTCTGTGGGAGGTAGAAGTCTAAACTGAATAAGTGCCAACTGGAAAATACATATGTCCTAATCACATTGACCAACCTCCCCCAATGTCCTTTAGGTCTTCTCCACTAGCTCACGCTAGCACTTAAAAACTCTCCTGACTTTTGTTTCAGCAGATTGAGCTCAATCTCTCTTTGATGTGCAGTGTCCTGCATAAAGTCTTCCTTGCCTGTTTTATTCCATCTGGTACAATTTTTCTTTGACAGGAACTATAGGTCATCTCATTAATAGGGAGTTAGGACTTACAGGATTTGAGCTTCTGTTGGGTAATTTTAAGGAAGGTCTAAGGAAGTTGAAGCTTATTCTGTCCAAAATCAGGGAAATTCTATGACTCTCTCAGTAAATCTTATTTATAGGGAGGGCAGACTAGGGTGAGAACAAAGCTGTAATTGGTAAATAAGTAGAAGTTGTTTACTTAATGAGAGAGGGGATGTTTTGTGTTTTGTAGGTTGCACAGAGAAGTTTTTGTTTCACTTTGTCATGGTCTTAGAGTGATCTTGTCTGATGTTGATGTTCTGTGTAACCATTTATGTCCAACAGGAGAAGAACATGGCCTGACTGTGAATATCAGACCAGCTTTTAATAACATCGAGGGCTGGCTGTGAAGTCAGACCAGCTCCCAGGTGTCAGGGCTGCTTTTTTTCTTCTCAGTTTGTTACGCAAGAATGAAACTATTGATGCTGCAAATATAAGCTTTTTAAGGCTTAGGACAAAATAATGGCTTGAGTATTCATATTTTCAGAACATCAGAAGGGTCCATTCAAACATATATATACAGATACGTACAAGGATATTTTAAAAAGTTTGTGAGAGGATAGAATTGAATGATAATACAAATCTTTTTATGAACTCTTTGAAGATCCCTCATATGTTCTGTCTCTCTCATTCTCATAACAGTAGTGTCTGATTAACTATGATCTTGATGAACTAGGAACAAGCTTTATCTTAGGTAGTGGTATGAATAAAAGTCTCTTAAGAAATTCCAGGATCAGGGCTATTTTATCTATGCTCACCTATATACTCATGATCAATCAGTGTTCCTGGAGGTTATCTAGGAAGTTAAGGATTCATTTTATCTTATAATGAAGGTCCTATAATAAATAAATATCCCATAATTGCAGTGATTTTGCTGAGTTGAGCAATCGCTCTTATGAACAGGGTCACTGCTGGACATGAGATGAAGCTCTCCCTGGTTGAATAATATGGCAGAAACTGAAACTGTCAGTGGCCACATTGAACCTGCAAGGCCTATGCTTGGTTGGTTGAAGTGAGAATTCATCTGGCTGATTTCTGCAGGCTCACCTTGATCTTGGTGGAATATTGTTCTTAGTCCACTGGATCTTCAGTCCATTGTGTAAAAAACAGTATATTCATTTATTCATTCACTTTTTCATCCAAAAAATTACTGAACACCTCCTGTATAGCAGAAACTGTCCTAGACACTGGATAAACATTAGGTAATAAAACAGACTCTCATGGGTTTTAGCATTCATGGAGAGACAGACAATAAACAAACAAATCAATAAATAATGCAACAAGTACTGTGAATGAAAACAACAGAGTTATATTGTAAACAATTACAGGAAAAAAGGCGTATAGACTCAGTCCTCTCTGAGGAACCGAATTTAAACTGAGACCTTAAATTTAAGAAAGAATTAGTCATGCAAAGATTGAAATGAGAAACAAATTCCTTTCTTTCACTCTCCTTCATAGTTGACCCATCAGCATAGATTTAATTAATAGCTTTATCTCTCTGAGGAACCGAATTTAAACTGAGACCTTAAATTTAAGAAAGAATTAGTCATGCAAAGACTGAAATGAGAAACAAATTCCTTTCTTTCACTCTCCTTCATAGTTGACCCATCAGCATAGATTTAATTAATAGCTTTATACCATTGTTTGGCTTTATTTATACAACGTTTGCTTTCTTGGCCTGGTCTTCAGTCCTCATTAAGTTTTGTTCTCTTATTTTACGTTTACGCTTACATTTTTATTAACATAGTTACTGTTACAGCTTGACTCATTGTGTATCACAAATAGATGTTACCTTTAAGTGGTAGAGGCAAGATACTTAACCTATCTTACTTTTGGAATTCAGATTTTCTATTGTGTAAAGGATGGTTTTCTTTTTATCAGAGTTTCTGACAGTGAGAAATACTAGCTTGTATTTGTAGGTTAGAAATATAGGTTAAGATTAAACAGTTTATCACATTTTTATATACGTCAATACAGCCCAGAAAAGTATGAAACCATGGTTCCTGGTCAGTTTAAATCTGTTATTTCCAACATCCTGTTGACAAGTTTAGGAACTATCTATTGAGAAAGGGGAGAGAGAGTATCTTCCTTTCCCTTCCTCATTACTTCCTCTGAGTCCTTTTCTCTTCTGTATTACAGTCTCTGTAACCATGACCAACTTTCATTTCCCTCTGATTCTAAATCTTGATATCAGTTAGGATTCTCCATCTCCTTCACTTTGCACATCCAAATAGGCACAGAATTTGTTCACTCGATCTGTTTTTGCTCTCTTCTTGCTAGGTTGATGTTTTTCTGTCTTGAGTACCTATTGTTCTAGGTCCGGTGCTGTCCAATATGATAGTCATTAGCCACGTGTGGCTATTTACATTTAAATTCAATAAAATTCAATAAAATGAGAAATTCAGTTCCTTGGTGGCACTTAGCTACATTTCAAGCATGTAAAAGCAACATGTGGCTGGTGGCTACCATACTGGGCACAGCAGATACAGAATGTTTCTTTCATCACAGAAAGTTCAGCTGGACTGTGCTGCCCCAGACTGTGGCAACATTCTCTCTGCCTCTGAAACTGTGCAGATTCTCAAGCAAAGCCAATGCCATCTTATCCTGTTTCTTGCTGCCAAAATTAATCTTCAATGGGTTTCTCATTAACTTTAGACTTAAATTTAAACTGCTGGACCTGATATTCATAATGCTCTAAGATCTAATCCTGTTTTCCACTCACCCATTTAACAAATATTTTTTTAAATGATGAGACTCAGTTTTGGCAAAGGGAACAGTGAGACTGTCTCTCTCCCATGCTGCTGATAAATTGGCATCTTTCTAGAAATAAATATGGCAAATATAGCAAGATACTTAAAATGACACTTACTTCACTAATTTCACTAATTTTACATTTACTTCAGTAATTTCAGTTCTGGTAATCTCATCTTTAAAAACTAGCTAGAGATGTGGTCAAAGATAAGGACTAAAAAGTATTAAATCACAGCTTAATATTTGGGAAAAATTGGAAACATGTAAACGCTGAACATTAGGGAAATGCCTAAGTCTGTATCTATATCAGTGAGCCTCAACTTCGTGATACTGATACCACAAAAATTTTACTGCCTTATTTTCTACCAATCTACTTGTTTTTCCATTACTTCTTACTCCAGGCACATTGAACACTTTACACCGATGCTCATTTTTTTGTATAAGCTATTTTGTCTGAGAAATTTTTTCTCATTCTGGACCACCAAATGTTTCCTGATGCCTTAAAACCAGCTCAGATTTCGTCTCCTTCATGAATTCTTCTTGGACTTTCTCCACCAGCATTGATATTCTTTACTTTATACCCCAATGGCATCAGTACTCCTATAGCACATATTATATTATATTTGAAATTCTTGCTGATGTATTTATGTCTCCTACCCACAAAATGTAAATTCTCAAAGAGGGGAATAATGTTGGTTTTTTGTTTTTTTTTTAATTATTGTTTTGGCTTTAGTATATGACACAGTACCTGGCCCATTTTTAATGCTAGATAATATTCTTGAGTAAATGAGCACAAGAAGAAAACAAACGCAACTGTAATCATTAATGTCTGGAGTGTTCAATGAGCACCATAAGTATTTTTTTTTTTTTTTTTTTAATAATAGAGCTGGGGAAATCAATTTGGGAAAAGGGGAGATAACCATAGAAATGAACTGGAGGAATGTCAAAGGTTTAATTTTGTATTATTGTTAATGTTAATCCTCTTCAGGCTGTGCAAACTTTGTTCAGTTAAGCAAATACTTCAGAAGACAAAGATTTTATATTTCCTGGGAAATTCACAGTTGCAAGTGCCTGTGGGTTTTCAGTGTCCTTAGGAACCTTAGCAAATAACTAACAGATTTGCATTTTCTTTCCACCTAGAGCGAAAGGTCTCTAGGTCCCTTATTGAACAATGACATTAAATAAATACTTATAAAACAGGCACAGAGTTGGTAGAAGGGATTTGGGTTGATCTTTGATTTTGGAATAGATTATTCACAGATACTGTAGCCTAGTAAAGAGAATAGAATGAAAATTACATTTATAATTATATTTGTACTCACTCTGTATGCACTGTTAACATAAGGTTTTAAAAATCACGACTTTTATGTATCAGGCAGGTTAGGTCATTTTGAAACAAATATTCAGCTCAAAGTGGAACAAACTTATACAGTAAGGAGAAAAAAAGGATCCTGATATGTTACCAATGGTACCTTAAAAAATCACATTAAAAATATTCATGCACAGTATTTTACCACCAAATCACCCAATTTTATAGCATATGTTTAGGGGACAGGAACACTGAATTCATCAAATTTAACTAATTTTGGATGCTCTATAAGTAATGAAAGAAAGTTGACAAATCTAAATCTCTTCTCCACATATTTATTTATATAAACTTATATTTTCAATAATTTACATAATAATTTACATGGAGAAATGCTCTTCAGGGATTTTTTCATCAAT
>NW_007726605.1:277124-278374 GCF_000696425.1 Galeopterus variegatus
GTAATGAAAGAAAGTTGACAAATCTAAATCTCTTCTCCACATATTTATTTATATAAACTTATATTTTCAATAATTTACATAATAATTTACATGGAGAAATGCTCTTCAGGGATTTTTTCATCAATCCTTGTCAGAGCAGTTTGACTTTAGCTGAATTCATGAATTTTATTTTATATATAGTAAAAACGGAGATGAGAATATGGTGATTTCCTAAAAGTGACAAAGATGCTGAGAAGTATAGTGGGAAAAAATTCTCGATTTCCACTTGAAAAGAGGAGATTTGAATATCAGTGTTATTGGAAGCCAGGAGGAGTATCAATGAGAAGTGTGCAGAGAAGGGAGCTGGTGTGGTCTGTGGTCCTGGGATGATGTGGAAATACGAGCAGAGTTGAACGAAAGGCTGTTCTGACTTGTTTTCTGGTCTTGACTCCATGGAACAGATATTTACTTACCAATTTCTCATTTTTAATGTCATTAATTATTAATAATTTTAAGTGTATATTTTTTGTTATAAAATGTAAGTGGGCAATTTCTTATTTATTTTATTCCTTAAAATAGGTTACCCAGTCTTGGAGTGTCAAAGCCATTCAGTTTCTTTTCCCAAATAACTGGCAACTACTCACACACGGTGGCAGCAAAATCTGATGGATGAAGTAAAACTTTTGACTGGATTCTTAAAAGGCCAGTTAAGAAGAAGCTCCAGACTCAAAAAGGAGGGAGTAAGAATGTCACAGCAGGTCACAACAGAGCCCTTGTCCCAATTACACAAGAAGTGGAAGAGCAGGAAGCCTTTGAGATTCTCTCCAAATGGGAGCGTGCTGGCCCAGTGGGTCGTTCCACTAGAGAATGCACCCACAAGGCTGCAAAAAACTGCTCCAGAGTTTGCCCTGAATAAATTCAATAATTGTACTCACGGGAGCGTGTTTTCTCCCATAAGCGTAGTGATTCTCTGAGGGAGACCACTGGGCTCTTTGAAGAGTTCTTAGAGAATTTTAGAATTTTCTAGTGAATTTCTGTTGTGTAGTCTTGGCCCACTTTAGAAAATAATACAATGCATTTTTGCCCCTAAATTCATTTGATTTTCATTACATTTTCTTGGCCTGGATAGCTGGCACTAGGTGACAATTTACCTCAGCAAGAGTCCTCTATTTCCTTTTCTGCCTTGCTTCTTTGGTGACAAAGTAATATCCAAAACTTGTCTAAACTGCTTTCACTGATGCAACTAGGTTATTCTCTTTTCTAAAAATACA
>NW_007726605.1:279258-289968 GCF_000696425.1 Galeopterus variegatus
GCACTGTAGCAGTGCGCCACCGGGCCAGCCCCATATTATCTTTTAATTGTATTTTTCCACAAACTTTTCGAAGTTCCTTCATATATCTAAAATGAGTGATTTTTCAGTCTTTATAGCTAGAAACCATCTCCCCAAAAATGTAGCTTCATTAAAGCAGATGAAGGCCTTCATTCAATCGACAGTGGCTCACCACCCTGATCAATTTCTCTATATGACTCTACTTAGCTCCAGGAAACATTTTCACTCAGGTTTGTTCAACTTCATTTTTTTCTTTTCTTTCTTTCTTTTTCTTTTTTTTTTAATTTGGAAAGAAAAAAAAGGTAAGAAGTTTTCAGTTTAGAATATAAGCTCAGTACCATACCTATAATAGTGGAAGAGAAGGGCAGGACATTATTACATGTTCTTATGCTGCCAGGTTGTGCACACACTGGGAATTCAGACAAATGATCCTTTAATTCAGTGTTAACTAGGGTGGGGGAAGCAGGGTCTATGTAGGAGCTCCGGAATGACTCCTCCATTTTTTAAAATATCCCCCAGTTCCTTAGAGTATAAGAGCTCTTCAATCTCAGCTCTGAGGGCTTCCCACATGGCTTTTCAGAGTGGGTTGGAAACATTTTACCTCCTATAACTTTTTTTCTGTTTTTTTCTTCTTTCTTTATGGGCATTTAGTTATTTTAATCACTGTTCTCTTTTCTAGTCTTCTGTGGAACCAGTTGTCCTTGACTCAGATTTAGCCTTGGAACACTTGTCTCCCACATGTTGACTTCACATCTCTAGTCAGCTGTCACCTCCAAAGACAGGCGTTCCTGACCACTCTGTTTAAGATAACACTCCCATACAGCTTTTCTTTTTTTCATAGAACTTATCATTAGTGAGATTATATTACATAGTCTACTGGAGCAGGGGCTCTGTTTGATTCACACTGCCATGTTCCCAAACACCTAGAGCAATGCCTGCCTCATAGAAATCCTTTAATAAATATTAATTAATTTAGTTTTTATTAATGGGTCACTGTATTGGCTACTACTGTGTTCCATAAATGGGCTGTGGTTGTAGTTGGTATTGCCTCAGAAGCAATGCCCTTGGTCCTGACAGTGGTGATGAAATGATGAATTGAATACCTACTTAGGATGTTAAGAGTAGATTTTACTAGAGCATGGTTCTTATGGCCCAAGATAGTGGGGGCTATTAAGGCAAAATAAGACACATTGCTTAATTCATTCAGGAAATACTGTCAAGCTGACATCTTCAGTCAGTTATGACCTGTGATCCATTGAAATTAGTTTGCATTGATATTTTGTCTTTCATAACAAGTTTATCTGAAACATGGGCAACATACTGTAATGACAGATTTTCTTTTTCCCTCTTCCAGTCATGAATGAGTAATTCCTGAAATGAATAATTCTCTATGTAATGTCATAGGAAAAAAAAATGTTTGTTTTTGGTTTGGGGGCTCCCTTGACCTAGAGACAGATTTGAGTCAGTTACCATAAAAAGTGTTTTAATTATTGAGGATCAAAAAGTTTAAGAAAAACCACTGCATATCATATTCAATAGATACATAACCAGAGAAATTTAGTAAAGTTTCTTTAAAAATTGACAGAAATGTCTCTTAGAAAACAACCTAGTAAAGCTGATACATGGGTTTCCTAGTCCATACATACGACTTCCTTTTCATCATGTTTAGGAGAGAGGTCTAGATGCCCATTAACATCTACTTTGTGGCAAAGAAAAGAGAAGGCAGGCAGGGATGGCTGCTAAAAACAACATTCCCAAATAGAAAAAAAGTTCTCACATTCAATGTTAGTGCTAGGAACTGCAGACTGAAGATTTCTTCCACAGGACTGACCTCCTTTTGGTATATTTCCTCTGCATTATTATGCTAACTGAGTCCCTGCCTGCCCTTTTTTTTTTTTTTTTTTGACCTGAGTTGCAGTACCATAGGTACTTCCTGGCACCATAGCCATCCATGCTCTTGCAAGAGTAGTGAGTAGAAAGAAAAGGCCATCTTACTCCTCAAAATTTCCTGTGAATTTAACCGTATCAAAATTTCTTTTGGAATTTTGATACAAAGTTTCTTTAGTTAAATACAAATTACAATACTATAACCAACTTGAAAACCAAAATTTCCTGTGAATTTAACCATATCAAAATTTCTTTTAGAATTTTGATACAAAGTTTCTTTAGTTAAATACAAATTACAATACTATAACCAACTTGAAAAGAAACATTGTAACTCATATACCTTTCTTTTGTAAGACATTTCTTCTTTGACCATGAACTTCATCTCAATAACGGCATTAAACTGCCACATGTAGATTTCAATTAGATCTCAATTTTGACTAATAAGTATGGCTTTTTATGTATTTAGTAAAAAAAGAAAATCCCTCTTTCTGTCAATTACAATCCTCTCTGAATCCCAGCAGGTCTAACATTGTTTTGGTCTTTTCCCATTCCACTGCAACTGTAATCCATACTCCTAAAGTTAGGAACACAAAAGCCTGCAACCAGCTTATTAGTGGATTTGGTCATTAAGCTCAAATTATACATTAATTTTACCTTAATTACTTGAGCTAAATTAAAAAAAAGCCTGCCTCTATTTCTGCTGCCTTAAAGGTTATTGAATTCAATCATATTGAGATAATAGTTTTAAATTAACATTTATGTTGAACTTTGCAGATATGCAGTTTTTAAATTATTGAAACTAGTTATTCAAATCATATAAATGGCACCCCAACCAGATCTTCTTGCCTTCAGCTTTCCTTTTCTGTCATTCATTCATTATGTTGCCACCAAAGTTGTTTCTCTAAATCACAGTTAGGGTTATGTGTCTTCCTGCTTGGAAACTGGCTATGACTCCTTCTAACGTACAGAATTAATTTCAAGCCCCCTTGCTTGGTGTTCAAGGCTATTTTTAATCTGAAATCAATCTGCCTTTCTAATGCCATCATGGACATACACTCAGCTGCTCCCACACCTACCTTTCGCACACTGACCTTAACAAACAAGCTGTAATTTTCTAGTCATGCACATCCCTTATGTCTCTACACTTGTGCTCATGCTTTTTGCTCCATCTGAAATGAGCTTCTTCCCCTTCCTCATTTGGTTACATCCAACTTAAGCAACACGTTACCTTCTCTCTGCAGCCTATTCTGACCCTCCACACCTCTCCTTACCACAGGAAAATGTTGTCATTGTTTCCTCCAGTATTCAGTGTACATAAAGAGAAGAGTGCTACTAGAAAGTAAAGGTACATTTCTTCCCCCTGTACTGACTACCAGTTAAGTCACTGATGCATATCATTCTAGGATATCCTATTTATTTTAAAGACAAACCTTCATCAAATGACTTTGCATAAAATCTGTTCTCTGTTATGTTTTAGAACACATAAGAATAAGCATGGTTCCTGTTGGCTGGGCTATTAGTCCAGTAAATCAGTTAGTCTTACACAGAGACCAGGATGCCTACTGATTCCAAAAGAGGAAAGTCACACAGAATACTTGGGGCCCATTGCTAGATTGGGTCTGGCTGTCCTGAGTTCCTTGGAAAAGGACCCTCGCACTAGCCCTCATCTCACAGATGCATTCTCATAAGCCCATCTGCCAGTGTGATATGTGCTATGAGAGAGAAAACAGCAAGATTCAGTGGGATGGTTTTAGAGGCTTAGGGAAAGCTTCCAGAAGGATCATTACCTCGGGACTTAAAGTAAGAGTAAACATTAGGAGTTAGCCAGTGAAAATGTTTGGCAAAAGGAGGGAGAAAGTCTCAGTGAGATGAGGAAACCTATAGAGAGACCTGGAGGTAAAAGACACCAGAGAAGTAGAGTAATTCCATATGACTGGAGCACTGGGTATGTCAGTGTGAGTGCACGCATATGGGTGCTGTACCTGTGTAGTAGTGGTTTCCTGTGGGGAGAGAACACGAGAAAAGCAGAGGCCAAATGTTCTATGGAAGTTTAATTCAATAGTCAAGTACTTTTTATAAAAATAGGTTTTAAAACATTCATGTTTTTCTTAGTGGCTTGTTTTTAGAGTTTTATCAAGCAATGAACATTTAATGGCTGCCTACTATGTTCAAAGTACATTTTTAAGTGCTGTGGGAAACAAAAAGAGTTTTAAGATCTTAGTATGAGAGAGATAATTCCTGCATACAAATAACTATAATACAAGGTAGAAAGTGATAAGTGCCATATGAAAGATAAAAATAAAATGCTAGGAAGCTCAGAGAAGGGAGAATTCACACATTTATGTGTGGCTGACCTATTTTTACTAACACTATGATAATCTTAGCTATGCATCTCATCTCAAACATGGTGATGTTAATTTTGCAACTACTTTGACCTTCTATAGGGGACAGTCCTTAGAAAAACATCCTATTTATAATACGAACTTGGTCCAACTGCTCAGCATCTGCAGGCTGACTGCTAGAATGGAATTAAGCGTGAGTGTTTCAGTGGGTTTAATTGTAATGAGTGGGGGATGATAGAAATGGAGGCTTACCATTAATCAAACTTGGGAACTGTGCCTGTTAAATGTGAGCCATTTAATTGCTGGGAATGGCAAGGGGAAACAAGAGAAAATCAGAAGGTATTATTAATGTGCAGACAGAAGGCTTTTAATCTGAGTACAGTTGCTAATGCTCTGCCCATGAAGGAAAAAGTTTAATTTGTGAAGAGATATCCTTTTTTCACTATAAGACACCTTCTAAGCACCCTTTCTGAGCAGATACCACCAAACTAGAGGGACTTGACCTCATCAATAGATGAAGCACGCAGCCAGTGGTGATCAGTCTGTGCTTTCCCAGGCACCTGCGGGGTCTGCTCCACTAGCTAGTGAGCCTAAATTCTCCAGGCCTGGTAATTAAATGTCCTAATGCATCAGATGAAGAGATTAGAATTAGTTCTTCTGCTCTGAGTCCAGCTTTGTGCTCATTGAGCTGTGATCATTTTTTTCTAAACCCTGTTGATCTCTCCTGGCCTCTAAGACTGAAGTTCACATCCTTCCATTTTTGAACAGATAGTGCTATCCTGTCAGCAGAAATAATTATTATTTTCCATCCCCCTGAAATAATAATGGTCAGAGCCAACATCCTGTACTTAATCTGATCCCTTGAGCAAATATTTCTGAAAGGCAAATATAGGAAATGCAACATAGCGGAAAAGCTCCAGTCTCAGAGCGGGACTCCCGATTCATTTGCTTAGTAATTATGTCACTAGGGCAGATTGACATTCCTCTTTGAGTCTCCGTTTAATCATCTGTGAAATGGATTGTTGTGGGATTAAATGTGAAATATAAACATAAGGCTTAAAATGCTGTACAAGATAAGGTATTATTTGTTGAAGACAAACAGCTCTCTGGCATTGAGAAATGCTTTTGTATTTTTTCAAGTCTTACAAATATGGGCATTTATCATAGTCATTTAATTTACATATCAAAGTGAAGCTTCCATTCTTCTGGACATGCAGTTAGAGATAATTCCATAGAGTGGAGATGGGTGTTATTTTATCTACCATTTTAGGGGTGTATATATATATATGTGTATATATATATATATGCATAGGTCACTAAAACAGTGGTCATCTTGGTAAATTCATTCGGATGAAAATTAACCTTACATTTCTTTTTTAAATGGTATATTATTTCACCAACTTCACTTTCATACCTTTATGAAGAACATGAGCATTCAAGTGAAAGAACATTTCAGAAAAAAGAAGAATGCACAGATAGCAATTGCAAGCAAACTTTCCTTGTGCTGACAGCAGCCAACTCATTTATTAAGTCAATGTAGTCAAGTAACACAGCAACATCACACTTGATTGAAATCTTGGCCAAGTCTGACAGATGTTCCCTACTCATTGTCAATCTCAAGTATATTTTAATGAGTTTCAAGTGGCTGGAGCTCCCCTTTGCAGATGCTACTGTTGCAGAGATTATAAAGAGATTCTTCAGGGCAAAGGGTTTTATATTTAATAAGTGGTGCATGGTAGGTAACGGGTAGAAACCATCACTGGAAATGCAATCACAGCTCTGGAAACAGCTTCTCTCAGTCTGTAGTTGATGAGCCTCCTTCAAATCAGTTAAATTCAGAATAATGCCCCAAAGCTAGTCTGTGTGTATAACATCTCCAATCTTAAAAGTTGATACGAGTATTTCAAGAGCTTAATCTTTTTGGAGATTTAAGAAGATTTCTACTTTAGGAAAGTCATTAGAAACATTTTCAAAATTGCTTTGGTATTTTTTACTATTGTTCCTTAATAAAATTGCAATGTCTAAGGATGTGTGTGTGTGTGTGAGAGAGAGAGAGAGAGAGAGAGAGAGAGAGAGAGAGAGAGAGAGGCTTACAAAGTAATTCCTGTTTATTTGTATGTAGTTCAAGTAAAGTTTAGTATAAGGTTTTAGGTTTTTTTTAAAACAGTTTTCGGAAAGATAGTTTGACATTTCTGCTGGTTTACAGATCTGCTTTTTACTTTAAAAATTATTACCTGTGTAGAGAAAAACCATGAGGATAATATTTCCTTTGGTCAATCTCTACCTCAAACAAATAGTTTATATATTTTGTATACTATGCCATAAAAATGAATATTGCTTAGCTGCTGTAGTATGTTAGTTTTTCTTCCACACCAGGATAAGTCTACTTCTTATTACTAGCTTATCTCTCCAGTTTAAATATAATAGTTTGTTTCTTTGTTTTTTCTTTATATATCAGATATAAATCTTTTAATGATCTAAAGTGTTTTTACATAGTGGTCTGAGTTGAATGACAATTTTCTAAAAACTTGTTTTGGGGCCGGCCCCGTGGTGAACTCGGGAGAGTGCAGCGCTGGGAGCACAGCAGTGCTTCCGCCACGGTTTGGATCCTATATAGGACTGGCTGGTGCGCTCACTGGCTGAGCACGTTGCGGGTGACACCAAGCCAAGGGTTGCAATCCCCTTACCGGTCACGAAAAAGACAAAAAAAAAAAAAAAACAAACTTGTTTTGGTCTTATGATGCAGAAATTGTCTAAGAGCAGAGAAGTTTCTGAGAAAGGAGACAAACCACAGTATAAATCAGAAGTTCTAATTTCATTTATCTGACACTTTGTCTAAAGTAAATGAAACTTGCAAAAATTAGAGTGCCTTGTCAGACTTTTGATATTTACAGCTTTTCATACTTCATGCTTGATTTAAAAACCAAAGCCTGTCAGAAAGCCATATGGCAAGTAAGGACATCTCGGTTACATGAATATTTAGCTACCGTGAGGTAGACAAAGTTTACCTGCTTCTGAGGAGGGGTGCGGTGGAGTAGAAAACCCATGCCCCAAATGTCTAGTGGGGAGGGATGAAGGTGAGATTTTCTGTGCTAAGATTATTTCTCTAACAATTATTGATTTGTTATTATCTGTTAGATCTCCATAGCTCTATGCCTTTCAAGTCTCCAAAGCCTGGCTGCTTTCATGCAGCAATTAGTTTGTGCCAGAGAGAAAATGAGTAGTGAGAGAAATCTCTGGTTTGAAATGTGTGTGACCAACAGTGGAACCTGAAAGAGCTGCATGTTAGTTAGAAATTAGTTATGGGTTAGCCCCAGGGTGGATGAGTGGTAACTTTAGATTATTTATTCTTCTCTTTCTTTGGGTAGCTTTGCCCTTCTCTTAGCCATGGCATGCCCTCTGGGAATTGCTAATGGCATTGCCAAAAGTATACAACATTTAAATGGAACACCAACAGGGAGAAAGGAATTATTTGTAGCTTGAAAAGGCAATCAATAAGGTGGGTATGGAGGCTGGGAGGGGGTCTTCCTTCTCTCCTGAAGAGAAGGGCAGTAAGGGGTGAGGTTGCTCATTGTAGGTTGATGACAGGGTGCAAAGATGGTGGGTTGATTGAAGGTGTGTAAATAGACCACAGAATCTATTAATCTAGGAGAGCACATTTGTGTGTGTTCATTCTGATGTAAAGCTGAAAGGTGGCTTAGATCAACTGCAATATTTAAAGTTATTGTTTACAAAAGCAGCATTCCGGTGTCCTTGGCATTCTTATGAATTGTGGGCAGGATACATGGGCTAAAAAATTCAATCTCTGAAAAAGTGCAGGTTTGAAGCTGTAAAAAGCCACTAACTGCCTTCACTGATTACATAGCAGGCTCTTTAGACCGCCAGTCTCTCGGCAGGCATCCCCGCCTCACGTTTTCCATTTATTTTTGCTGAAATTCTACCATGGATTTTTAACCTGAAAGAAAAAATAAACATACAGGCATTTGTTTAAGAAGAATCTGGGACCTCTCTGATACGCCGTGTGAGCTGAGGAACACCGGCGTGGCGGTTTATTGTCTGCCACCAGCTGTAAGCACTTCAGCTGGAGAGCACTTTATATTCTTTAAAGCAGTAATTGGTAAGTATATTTTCTGTCTGTAATCAATAGCTTTTATATTCAATGTAATATTTCTTTTTGTTTAGAAATATTACATTGAATATAAAAGCTATTGATTGCAGAGAGCAAACATCTTTTCCACATGCCACTCCACATGACTGAATAATACCAAAATTCTATAGAGCTACTGATGGGACAAATGCTTCTGTCATTAATTGGTTTTCCAATCTTTGAGGGCCAAGAAAAAAAGAAAATTTCTTTACCCAAATCTCCCATGAAACCATGACTTATATATAAAAATAATGCTGTGTGATATAAACCAGAAAATATGATTTGAGGCTTTTTTCCTAGTAGTGATTAGTTTTACATAGATGTGTGTGTGTATGTATATACACACACACGCATATGTAACACACACACATATGTACTGATCCATATTCTCTTCCCTGATATTCCCCATGGCTGATATATATATATGTGTGTGTGTGTGTGTATGCGTGTGTGTATGCATATGTATGTATGTATATATGTACATGTATGTATACGCACATGTGCATGTGGGTCTTCACTGAACCACACCCTTCCCTGGTCTTCTCCACAACTGAGATGTATTGAACTTCCTTGTTTTATTTATATCTATACCTGCATATCATCTCATCTTGTTGTATATGTATCTATATAGCACACACACACATATATGTACATATATACATATATTTGTACCTATTTATAATTCCTCATCACCTGGTGTCTCACATAGCTAATGGTAAGTGTTTCCAAAGTAGCTTAGCACACACACACATATATGTACATATATACATATATTTGTACCGATTTATAATTCCTCATCACCTGGTGTCTCACATAGCTAATGGTAAGTGTTTCCAAAGTAGCTGATTCTGGTCAGCAACATGGCCTCTGAGCTGAGTTCAAATTTTTCTCTATAATAGCAAACTTGTTTACATTATGGTGTTTATTTTTTAGTTTAGTATCACTGGCCTATAAATACAGTTGTGCAAGTTGTGCCCTGCATAGGGCACCTTGATGTGTTAGTAAGGCTTCCTTCCTCCTTGAGGAAAGAACACCCTTTAAAAATCTATGTGAAGATGCCATATTATTGTCCAAGCCCTGATGGAGATATGACAGCCTTTTTCCAATTTGCACAATGTTGTTGTATGAGGTAGCCATGACCTTGCTTGCACCATGCATGACTTATGAATTTAGCTGGTGATTTAGGTATGAATTAGCATTGTTATAATTAATACAAGAAAAGGTAATCTGTGGGCAATCAAAAATAAGACAAAATGTATATTTTCAAACTGAGAAGAATACTGCAAAGATATGAAACTTTGTAAAATGTAGCAAAATCAGAACGTGTAATTCAAGCATTACCAAGGAGAAATTGAGTAATGAAGAATCTTTGAATTAGAAATTTAAGATATAATGCAGACAGTCTTACATCAGAGACCTCATCAAAATAGTTACCAGCTTATAAATAATAAAAGAAATCATTATAGAAACTTGCTCCTTCAGATTTACTACTTTGGAAGGATATTCTGAAACACCAATATGTGGGAGTCGGGTAGATTATAATGGCGATTTCCCCCTCTACAAGTAGGTCATAGTTAGGTTAACAGCACATTCTTTTAAATGGCTCTATAGCAACAATATTTTAATCTCTGGTATTTAGTCTTAATATACAAAATGGTATTAATATGAATCCATATATAATATTACATTTGTATAAAATTAATATACAACGCTTAAATAGATAACCTCAATTTTGTACTGTGCTTTACATATAGAGTATGGAACTAAATGAAGGTCCTCACAAATTGCTAATATTAGGTGATAAACCAACAATCTTGCAAATTTCCCTATAAATAGGGTATTCATTTCAGTACCCACAGTCTCAGAGGCAGGTTCAGTGGACTCACTAGGGACCAAACAAGAAGAGACATCAAACAGTGTCCCAGCACTGAAAGCAGCTCCCTCTAGAAAGGGCTACAGAGAAGAGAAAACAGCTCTCTGAATTTACTTGGCACAGGAATAGAAGAATTCAAGCTCCAAAAGAGACCACCTGCTACCCTTTATAGGTGCTAAGAAATACCAAAATTAAAGTACAAGAAAGATGATACTCTAAATAGGAAAGGAAAAAGAATGGTAATGAACTTTCAGAAGAGACAAGTAGACTGCACTGGCTGCTATTAAAAATATACATCCCCAGGCAGAGAAACATTTGCCTAAATTGTACAGGGATGCTATAATGCTCTAGGGTAATGCTTTTAACTTATAATGAGGCATTGTGAAAAATACTCATTTTTGTGCATCTGTCTATGGATCTGTGGATTCATTCATCAAAGCAAG
>NW_007726605.1:290202-290969 GCF_000696425.1 Galeopterus variegatus
TGAAAAATACTCATTTTTGTGCATCTGTCTATGGATCTGTGGATTCATTCATCAAAGCAAGCACTGCTTTTTGGGGTGTGTCTGTGTATTGGGGAGAAATTCATTTCTTTCATAGTCTTTCCTTCCCTAGGAGAAGACATAAGGAGAGTTATTTGTTGTCTGAACGACTGGTTTATACAGTATTAAATCCAGGAGTTCATTATTTGGGGGACAGACTCACATTTCCAGGCAAGACCAGTATTCACCTCAGTGTATTCTGTCCTTTTCCTGGCAGAATCATCCTGTAGAGATCTCCAAATAGCAATTCCCTCAAGTCATAGTACCAGGGAGTATCTTATTCACAGTAGAGAGGAATTGTTTTTTATAAATCATGCTCTGAGCTATAAGATTCAAATGTAAATCTCAACTTTCCTAGCACTCAGGGATGGTACTGAGCGGTTTGTTGGTGTTAAGTGGAAGCACCAGGCAGAAAGTTTGTATTAAATTTTTTTTTTCAAATGTTACATTTGAAAAAGGTTTGTTTTACATAGTTTAAGACACATCTATTCATGGATCCAAGTACAAATACATATATATATAATAAACCATAAATTACCCTACATCAATGTAATAATTCTAAGAATATTATTTGGAACTGCAAAATAGAAAAAAATTAATAAGCAAATTAATTAATGAACCAGTTTAAACCATGACAATTTATAATTCCTGGTGCAGACATAATTTGGCATGGATGTTTTGATCACAGAAAACTTATCACAACATTATTA
>NW_007726605.1:291400-295541 GCF_000696425.1 Galeopterus variegatus
TGGTGCAGACATAATTTGGCATGGATGTTTTGATCACAGAAAACTTATCACAACATTATTACAAATAATACCACACATACAAATACATGTACATATAGACATGGTGTCTTTTACATTTCTGGAATTTTTAGGTTTTATACTTCTTAATTTAATCCAAAAGATGCTGTTGTTGGTTAGAATATGCAAAAAGCTTTTTAGGGGCTTTAGAGGCTTAATTTAATCCACATGGCCAGTGTTAGGTAAAAGGAGAATAGGATGCTTCAAAAGCAAATGCCACTTTGACTTGGATAAATATATTCCTTCTAGGGCTTAAACCTGAAAGCTTTCTTAGTTGCAATACACTATGTATAATAACCTGGATTGTTACATCTGAGGATGAAACATACTTAACATATTAGGTGTGCCTCAAATGAAGACTCCACTCTTTCTTTTCTGCTCTGGAGAAAATAATGCTCTAAGTAACCAGGCTAAATAATTTCACATGCTATAGACTGACTCATAATGTTTCTCATACCATGACTCTTGTCTAAAGCTAGTGACCTGCTTTACATCTGAATATATGTAGTCAACTTAAATGTAGTGATGTTAGAAATGAGGATTAATGATTTTTACAAGCACAGTTGAAGGAACATTCCATCTAAATGCTGAAAACTCTTGTTTACTATATGAAAATGAAACAGCCCAAAAATATTTTTTTATGTGTTCTAGACTTCATCCTGCAGCCTTTCATAAAAAAGGTGAGATGACAGACAGCAGATGGATTTATCTTTTTACTTAGCTGCAAAACTACAAATCAGTTTTGTATAAACAGATCTCTCAGCCAAATATAGCTTGACAGTAATTCTATAAGATTCATCAAGTCAAGGAAAGTGATTATGTCTGATGACATGAAATAATGTAAAAGCAGGATACATCACATGATTTCAATATATTAAGCTAGATAATCCATTAAATGTAACCTTTTAAAAATAAAAATGCTTTTGTTAGTACCAGTGATTTTAATATTAATTTACTTTTTAGAATGATAAATAATTCTTATACCTTTCACATTTTACTCAGAATAATCAGAGAGTTATTGAAACAATTTTCAGGTTGCAAATGATAATGCATGTTTTAAAATTTTTAGAAACATCAGAGGTCAGGGTAAAACTTTAAAAATATTTTTATTTCACTTATTAGACTAACATGCATACATTGAAACTGCATACAGGATTTAAGTAATTACATTTCTCATGAGATAAACAAGATGTGATGTGCATAAAACACTTAGTCAATTATAGTTTAAACCTTCTTTTATTTCTCTGCAATATTTGGAGGCAGACTCAAACCAACTCCAGAACAGTGATGGAAGAGATTCTGTACATTAAGGAAAGGCTCTCAGGCTGCACTTAATTCTAATATAATAACATCTGGCCAACTTTCTAAGATGAAATTTTCAATAAATGCTGGCAACTAACACAATTCATTATAGTTTCTCCTGATAAAGAATGTGGGCAAAAATGTCTCTGGCTCTAAAAAAGCTTTCACTTCATTATGAGACTGGATCAATCACCATCAGCAGAAGATACTCATTGGGCTACTTCTTTTGCAGCCTTTAAGCACTTTGTGATCAGGGGCTGTTGAGACACTAAAAAATTGTTTTTATGAGGCAGGCATTATTGCTAGACTCCTCTAAGCCAAATGCATTTTTAAGTGTACTTCTTTAGTAAAGAGATGGAACAATCAGTCTGAACTGAGACTGGTGTGAGATCATCTGCTCATCCCTGTAAAAGCAATGTCATTTAGATGGCATTTTATTTGTACTTCTGCACAAAAAGAAATGATAATATATATTTTTCCATAGCGGAAAAAGGGAAGTCAAGTTACTCAATGATCAGTATACATTTGAGACAAGTAGGGAAGTTAACTCTCATGTCCAGAGCCTCTCTCCTTAACCTCCTTTCTTGCAAAGAAAATTTAAATGCTGCTATAAGCTGAGGTTGTAGTATAAAGCTAAAATTCAAAGTTGTATTTACCTGCTTCATTGCTTCATGTGTCTTCATTGATTTTGTGCCTGCATTTTTGAGACAAGAACATAATTTGATAAAATAAAAACCTTCCTGAAGTAAAGCTTTTGTGATATTGAAATGAGTTTTAATAACTATCTCACCAAAGACAAGCTGATGAATAGCATTATTTTGCATTTTACACTTGTGGTTTCTGAATATTCTACAATATATTGTAGCAGATTCTTCTGGACAAGATGTGTTAAAATTTTTACTGCTTTCCTCTCTTCTGAGTCTTCTAAAAAATATTGCAGAATCTCATGTTACCCAAAGTGTTAACTAATCCTTCAGTCAGATTCCCTTTATTTTCAAAGAAAAATTCAAAAAATTGCTTTCCATTTCATAGGTAGTTTATCTGAATATGCCTAAAGAAAGCATATAAATTAGGATATATGAGTATGCACAAGGGTTCTCCTATGTTAAAGAAGTGTGAATTATTACAAATGAAAGGTTATTTGAGAACAAATAAGCATGTTGCAGTGATTGAGAATGACAATTAAGGAATTCCAAAGTAGAACTTGTGAACCACTCCAAATATCCAAGGTGGAATTTTGTTCTACCACATCTCTGCCAGCAAAATAAGAGAGGTGATTTACCATTAATTGTCAAGTTACTTAGTATTTCACATCTGCTAAGGCATAAAAGCATTATTGGATAGGCTTATCATTTTCAACCTTCTTTAAACTGCTTGGCTAGAAAATAAGGTTGGAAAACTTTTTGAAAATAGACAATTCTTGAGTTATTTTTCCCATCCTGCAACATGGCAGGTAAAAAAGCTGAGAAGCCAGATACTAAGCAGAAAAATCCTGAAGCTTATGGGGCTAATGCTGTGGCAAGGTTAAAAAGGCTGACCTCAAGGCTAAAGAGCCCAAGAAAGCAAAGCCCTTCTGCAGCTGAAACCCTGTCCTTGTCAGAGGAATTGGCAGATATTCTCCATATGCTAAGTATTCCAGACAAAAACGACATACAAGAGGAAACAGTGACTAAATTCAAGATTGAAAAGAAAAAGGAGAGGTTCTTGCTACTGTCACAAAACCAGTTGGTGGTGACAAGAATGGTGGTTCTGGGTGGTTAAAATTTGCAAAATGCCTGGTTATTATCCCAATAAAGATGGTCTTGAAAGCTGTTGAGCCATGGTGAAAAATGCTTCTTGTGAGAAGACTGCAAGCTAGCAGCGCTCCCTGACCATTTTGATCCTCCCCGCTGGGTGCCACAGAAGCAAGAGGGTGGTTTTCTTGAAGCAGCTGAGCAGTGGCTTGCTACTTGTGACTGACCACTGGTCCTAAATTGATTCCTTTGCATAGAACACACCAGAAATTTGTCACTGCCACTTCCACCAAAATTAACAGCAGCAATGCAAAAATCCCAAAATATCTGACTTATGCTGACTGTAAGAAGCAGCAGCTGTGGAAGTCCAGACACCAGAAACGTGAGATCTTAGCCATAGAGAAAGAGAAATATGAGATTACAGAGAAGTGAAAACGTTGATCAGAAAGCTGTGGACTCACAAATTTTACCAAAAATCAAAGCTATTCCTCAGCTCTAGGTCTACCCGAGAATGTTTGTTCTGATGAATGGAATTTATCCTCACAAATTGGTGTTCTAAATTTCTTACTAAGAAATAACTGGTAATCCTATATAAAAGGTAATCCTTAACTCTCCCACTCTACTATATTAATGTTGTATAGGAATTCTATCAGAAAATACATTTTGATGAATTTTTGGGCTTTTCCTAAAAGGAAAAAAAAATTGTTTCCATGTTTGATATGAATAAATACCAATTTTGTTGTCATCTCTATCAGTTCCTGTGCAAAATTAATTGACATAGCTACTGAAACACTTCTGAAGTTTTGCTAAATGGCTAAAGAGGAGAAAAATGTAGGTCAGGGAACTTACATATAAGGATACTTCCAAAGTTCATGGAAAAGTAGAATTAAAAGATAATACAAAATTTCCCATGAACTTTTTAAAGACCCCTTGTGTTTGTATTAGTTAAGGTAATATCAGTTGCTATAAAGTGTGAACACTAAAGTGTCTTGGGGCCGGCCCGTGGCTCACTCGGGAGAGTGCGGTGCTGATAACACCAAGGCCCCGGG
>NW_007726605.1:296143-331946 GCF_000696425.1 Galeopterus variegatus
AAAAAAAAAAAAAAAAAAAAAAAAAATTTAGGAGTAGTTCCAGGTTGAAGTGTTTTGCTCCCCACAGCCACTCACTAATCCAGCTGATAGGCTCTGCCATCCTCAGCTTGGAGATTTGAAGGTTGCCCTGGGTATTAACACCCAGCAGACAGAAGGGAAAAGACTGTGGTTGGTGTTCATGGTTCAGGCCCAGAAGTGGTGCATTTTACTTCCACTCATATTTTGTTGACTAGAACATAGTCACATGGCCACAGCTAGTTGTAAGTGAGGAAATGTAGTCTAGATGTGTATCCAGAAAGAAGAGGTGAACAGCCATCTAGTCTCAGCAACAGTATTGCACAGTATTCAAAAGAAAGTGGGAAAACAAAATAAAACTTTATTCATTTGTATGTTACAGAAATTGTCACAAAACTAGGTCATGAGATGGAATTTTCTCAGGATAAAATTTCTGGAATTGAGATAAGAAGGCGAAATTTGGTGTCAATTGATTAAGCAAATCTGAACTTAGTGATTGGCCGCAAGCTCTCTTCGCCTCATTCTCCTGTCTTTTTATTTCTCCATTCTGCATCTCTTTGGAAAATTGTAAATTATATCACAAGCGATAAATACTTTCTACTCCGATTCAGCCAGTATTTAGGTATTTTCAGCAATGGTATTAAAACATTTATTTATACTTACTTATTAATATAAAGAGCCTTATTGAAATTGAAATATTATGCAGAATCTTAGTTTGTAAGGCATGTGAAATTGGGCCTGTTTTGGTTGCAGTTGTCATAGGGACCCAGAGTCTCATCCGTTCAGCCTGCTCTAATCCCATCTTCTACCCCATGTCAGACGTGAGACCTTCTCTAAGAGACTGAGTGAGAATGGCTGTTCTATTTTAATATCACTAAGGGGGTCATATGTTAACAGCCAGTTTCTGTGTGCTTTCTTCAGATTTTAGTTGTGTCTCAAAGTTCTCCAGACTATTTGGGTCATTCTTTCGTGTAATGTCTAAATAAATATGATTCAATTCTTTATCCACCTCAACTTCATCTATGATTTCTTAGTTAATATTTCTAAAGAATCTCAGACAGAATCCATTTCTTATAATCATCTCTTATTCCAATTTGTTCAATCTGATAATTTCTCCACTGTTTTTTTTTTTCCATTTATAGTCTTTTCCATTTCTCTCTCTCTGTTCTCAGTTGATCCAAAGGAGCTCCTACGCCATAATTTTCATCTGGAAATTCACAAAAGACAATTGTGTGACTAGACTGTCACTGAAGGTGAGGNCACCCTCTCATGATAGAGCACTTGTGGAAACTCAAGTGTTTCCTTTATTTTACAGTTTTCTTTGTCACAGTCTGTTCTGGTCATGCCAAAGAAACTATCTGTACATGTATAAAATAGCCTTTCAAGGCTATCATTCATTAAAGAACACATTTCCTTACTTAAAGGATTTTTCCACCTGCTTTTAACGTAACACTCTTCTCCCCTCTCTCTCACCTCCCTCCTCCCAACCTGAGGCTTGCACAAAAACAAGCTTATAGATGTGGGTTCTTCCCTTTTAGGACTCATGATTAAAGAAAGATACCTTGGAGTGAACACACAGTGGGAACTGTATACAGAGACAAAGAAATTATACAGAGAAATTAAGACAATAATGTCCATATCTGGATCTCAATAGAGACAATAATTATGCATGGGTATTATCCTCTACACCATGATACCTCCTGTCTCTACTTTCTATTCTTTATATTATCTCTTAGATTCCTCACTTTCTTTGCATTATTGTGCTGTTTGAACAAATAGTGCGTTGTGGTAAATAGAGGGGTGGCAGCTCCTCAAATATGTTAAGAAGGAAACTTGACCAGACTGTTTAAAAAAAAAATACTTCCTGATATATAACACTTTGGATTTTTATGATCTCACCACATTCACATTTCTTACTCTGTTATCACTCTCTGGGCTCTCCATCTGATTTCCATAATGTATGTTCATATTGCACATGTTTGTTACAACAGATTGCTAAGTTAACTTATCATGACTTTTCTGCATTTATATTTTCTCTCTACTTAAAATTTTAAGAGACGCCAAGGCAAATTTGACAGTTACCTAATAAAGCTGAAATTCTGTCTACAATTGAAGTACCCTGGGACCCTGATTGCCTTTGGCTTTATGAATGCACACTGTATGCTGGTGTTGCATTGATCAGAGTGAGTCTGCCTGCAGTGAGCCCTGGACATGCTCTGGGCCATGAAACTTAAGGGGAGTGAGGGATGGTGTAATCATTGTGAGAGCAGCTTAGAGACTATCGATCGATGCTTATGACACCAACAATGAACCTCTCTCTAGAGGGACATAGTGGACTTGTGAAGTCAAGCAAGTATAAGTGTGATGGGGTGGAACTTCAATTTTTCTCCAAGTGAAGAAACTAGTCCAGAGGTCACAGCTGATGAATGATGAACTGCTCCATTCTGTGGCGTGTCTGTAAAGACAGACTAATATTTGTAAACCCTATTGATAATTTCAATCCCCTTTCATTCTAAATATACACCTTTTCTTTGTGCTATTAGAAAAAGGAAACTAATTGGGCCGGCCCGGTGGCGGCAGTGGCGCTCCCGCTGAGGGTTCGGATCCCACATACAGACTGGTTCCTGCTCACTGGCTNAAAGAGCCTTATTGAAATTGAAATATTATGCAGAATCTTAGTTTGTAAGGCATGTGAAATTGGGCCTGTTTTGGTTGCAGTTGTCATAGGGACCCAGAGTCTCATCCGTTCAGCCTGCTCTAATCCCATCTTCTACCCCATGTCAGACGTGAGACCTTCTCTAAGAGACTGAGTGAGAATGGCTGTTCTATTTTAATATCACTAAGGGGGTCATATGTTAACAGCCAGTTTCTGTGTGCTTTCTTCAGATTTTAGTTGTGTCTCAAAGTTCTCCAGACTATTTGGGTCATTCTTTCGTGTAATGTCTAAATAAATATGATTCAATTCTTTATCCACCTCAACTTCATCTATGATTTCTTAGTTAATATTTCTAAAGAATCTCAGACAGAATCCATTTCTTATAATCATCTCTTATTCCAATTTGTTCAATCTGATAATTTCTCCACTGTTTTTTTTTTCCATTTATAGTCTTTTCCATTTCTCTCTCTCTGTTCTCAGTTGATCCAAAGGAGCTCCTATGCCACAATTTTCATCTGGAAATTCACAAAAGACAATTGTGTGACTAGACTGTCACTGAAGGTGAGGGGTCATTCTGGAAGGGGGTTGCATATTTCATCAGGGCATAACAGAGAGACAGTTTATTCTGAACATTAGCTCTCCCTATCCTTAAATCCTTAAATGTGGCCAAACCACCTCCAGGAACTTGTGACTGCTGGTTTTGTCCTCACATTACAGCCTCCTGCCACTTTGCTGGGCCTTCTTCGTACTCCACATATCCCCTCTGCTTTTCCAGGTTCCAAGGACAGATACCACCCTCTCATGATAGAGCACTTGTGGAAACTCAAGTGTTTCCTTTATTTTACAGTTTTCTTTGTCACAGTCTGTTCTGGTCATGCCAAAGAAACTAGCTGTACATGTATAAAATAGCCTTTCAAGGCTATCATTCATTAAAGAACACATTTCCTTACTTAAAGGATTTTTCCACCTGCTTTTAACGTAACACTCTTCTCCCCTCTCTCTCACCTCCCTCCTCCCAACCTGAGGCTGGCACAAAAACAAGCTTATAGATGTGGGTTCTTCCCTTTTAGGACTCATGATTAAAGAAAGATACCTTGGAGTGAACACACAGTGGGAACTGTATACAGAGACAAAGAAATTATACAGAGAAATTAAGACAATAATGTCCATATCTGGATCTCAATAGAGACAATAATTATGCATGGGTATTATCCTCTACACCATGATACCTCCTGTCTCTACTTTCTATTCTTTATATTATCTCTTAGATTCCTCACTTTCTTTGCATTATTGTGCTGTTTGAACAAATAGTGCGTTGTGGTAAATAGAGGGGTGGCAGCTCCTCAAATATGTTAAGAAGGAAACTTGACCAGACTGTTTAAAAAAAAAATACTTCCTGATATATAACACTTTGGATTTTTATGATCTCACCACATTCACATTTCTTACTCTGTTATCACTCTCTGGGCTCTCCATCTGATTTCCATAATGTATGTTCATATTGCACATGTTTGTTACAACAGATTGCTAAGTTAACTTATCATGACTTTTCTGCATTTATATTTTCTCTCTACTTAAAATTTTAAGAGACGCCAAGGCAAATTTGACAGTTACCTAATAAAGCTGAAATTCTGTCTACAATTGAAGTACCCTGGGACCCTGATTGCCTTTGGCTTTATGAATGCACACTGTATGCTGGTGTTGCATTGATCAGAGTGAGTCTGCCTGCAGTGAGCCCTGGACATGCTCTGGGCCATGATTTTTTTTTACAGACTAATATTTGTAAACCCTATTGATAATTTCAATCCCCTTTCATTCTAAATATACACCTTTTCTTTGTGCTATTAGAAAAAGGAAACTAATTGGGCCGGCCCGGTGGCGGCAGTGGCGCTCCCGCTGAGGGTTCGGATCCCACATACAGACTGGTTCCTGCTCACTGGCTGAGTGAGGAGCGGGCGCAGCACCGAGGGTTGCGATCCCATTGCCGGACATGAAAAAAGACAAAAAAAGGAAAAAGAAAAAAAAAAAAAAAGAAAAAGGAAACTAATTAAAAAGAAATCTGCTTGCTACAGTCATATATTGGGAACAATTGCACTCAAAAATCTTTCTGAAAAGTGGAATACTGATGGCTGACGGATTTGGGGTAGAAGGAATCTTTAGAGGTTACCGGTGCAGGCTTGCCCATAGTGTTTGAATGAGTGCCAGTGGTCATTTCAACCCATGCATGGGACATGTCAGTGAGGAGGAGCTTACCTTCTTGTAGGACAGCTACATTTTTATTTACTTGGAAATTGTGCTGGACTGAAATTTGTTTTCCTATTACTTTTAGTTTTAGTCTTAGTGGTGACATTGGGAGCTACCCTGCAGTACATTCTAATCTTTCTTCTGAAGTCTTTCAAACAGCTTTTATGTTCCTCTTATGCCTTCAGTTTTCCAGTCCTTGTTAATTCTAATATTTCTCAAATTATATAATTTGTAGACCCTTTGTTATTTTTCTTGCTATCCTCTGGACATCTCCAGCATGTCAATATTTTTTTAAAAATGTGGAGCCCAGGACAACAAAATGCTGTGTTCCAGACTTGGAGGGAAAAACTTACAATACAGTGGGAGTATTACTTATCCTTTTATTGATATTAGTATTTATCTACAACCCAAGGTAATATGAGCTATTTTAGAAGCTACATTTCATTGTTATCTTATTATGGGCATTTTTTTAAAAAAGGCCGTTTTTATGTTAGGTCTCTCTCACTCTGAAATCATACAGCTGATTTTTAACCACTATTCAGTTTTTATATTTATCCCCATCAAGTTACACATTATTAGCTAAAATCCACTCTTCTAACCTAACAAGAGTTTTTTTTCAACTTATTGTCAATAAATAGATCTATATTTTAAATTAGAGTCACTTATACATTTAGTAAAAATGTCTATCCATTTAGTAAAAATGCCTTATGAGACAATTAGATCACTGATAAAAATTAGAACAGGGGAGGGTGGAAATCTCAACTAGCCTTCTACCTTGAGGCTGATATCAATATATTAATTTACTACTTAGCTATAGTACAAACAGCTACGAATCCTCTGAATTCTACTATCTTTCAGCCTCTAAATCTCCTAAGGAATCATGGGAAAATGGGCCATATTTCTTTCTGAAATTCATATTTATTCTGTTTAGGTTATTCTTCTTCATTAATGTAGGAAATCTATTGCAAACGAAATGAAATTGGCATGGTTTGCTCTCAGTGGAGCCATTGTAACTGCTAGTAGTTGCTGTTTCATCTGAAAAAATGCCCAAAAAACATGCATTAAAAATTTATTCTCAAATTTTGCCAGAGATGAATATAAAGTTATGAGAACATTTGGAGAAGGTAGGGACAAGGGCACTTAGCAGAAAGGGCCACAAGAAGTTGGATGTACATAAAGGACTCAATTGTGATTCTCGCTGGTAGGAGTAAATTAACATGTATTTTATCTCAGTAAGCTTGGTTCTGGAAGGAGGCCTGACCCTGGTGGATTCATTGGTGGGTTCACCTATGAGGGGCAGGAGTATAACAAAAGGCAGAGCAGGAGATGGAGGCAAGGGCTGATAGAGCATAGCATGCTGCAATTTCCAGGATCCACTTTCTCTGAAGATTGGGGAGATTTTTGACTATTTTCAATTTTTCTGAGCCTTAACCTATTGTCTAGGTATCTATCAATGGCCATTCCCAATTGCACATGGATGTTCTTTTATTACTCTTCCATGCATTTCATCTGTGCTTGGAGACTTAAAGGTAATTTAAAGAAATTTGGTTTAGTCTTATCATTTACTTGCCTCGTTTGTTCTCCAGTCCCCTTGTAACCAAGTCTGTTCTATCATTTGCAATATGAAGATCTGTCTCTTTATTAAAGAAGTGAAAGTAAAAGAGAAGTAGAAAAGCTTTGCTTTTTCTCTGTCTCCTATCGTATCACTCAAACTCTGAGCCTGTGCCTTTCTTTTTCCCAAGCACTTAAATAAAGTGAATGTTCATTGTGTGCTAATTCTGTGCCAGGTATGGAGCTAAGTGTTTTATTTACATTATTTCATTCAATCCTCAAAGAGCCAGTCGAGAAGTACTGTTACTCTCCTTTTGTAAATGCACAAACAGTACATCAGAGAAATTAGGTAAATTTTCCAAGGCCCACTGTTGAAGAAGCAGCAAAGCCAAGCTTAGGATCACGTGTGTCTGTTGTAAGCTTGTATTTTCCTAAGCAATGTACTTTGTAAAGCCATTTTAGAATCTTTAGCACTTTACTTCAAAGCCTCAGCACAGGGCTTTTGCCACCCTAATTATATTCTTCCCCCCACTCCCCGCAGGTTTGTGATGATAATGTGTTTTGTCTGTTTTTGGCTATAAGATTTTCCTTCCATTTTTTATACAGACCTTTAAAAAATCCAAGTTCATTGTGTTTATCTACAACAAATACAGCTACATTGGTTTCTTTTAAAAATTCTGTGTTCCTTCATTTAGATTGTATTTTCAGGATTTTTTTTTTTTTAAACAGCTCATTCTACTTGAGCCACATAGCTAAACTTTATAAATTGATATCATTTACGAATGGGTTTAGGTCACCAAAGTAAATCTGTACCCAGCTGGAGCAAGTCCCCATCGGTCTTCTGTACTGCTTTCATCAAACGAATGTGGCATGGGAGTAGAGGCCCCGCTAAAGGCATCAAGTAATCAGTGTACGGCCTGTGACCAATTGCCCCAAAGATTACAGACTGCATTTATTGTGATCACATATGGAATGACACACATCTACATACACTTGTTACTCAGGATCAGCTATTTCAATGTATTGTTAAGGTAGTGTCTGCAGGGGTGAGGCTAGTGTAGTGAAATGATAATTATCTGGCTAATTGTGACCCCTGATAGTATCAGTTAGGAGAGAATAATTGACGCGTGATGGATTGTACTCTATTTTAGATTAAAGTTTTGTTTTGGTCGTCGCCAGGTTATGGCTTAGGCCTCATTTTCTAGCTTTCTAGTCACTTTATCTAGGCAGAATTTAGGTTCCCTAAGAATCTAACCATTTGAAAAAAATTAAATTTTGTAAACTAAAAACATCACACTGCCATTTTTTAAAAGATACCATGACTTAAAATTACGTTTTCATTTTTATGTAAATTTCCTAATGGGAGAACACAGCTTTGCAGATATAATCAATGAATACATTAACTTGCTACTCTAATTTCTCTGTATTTAAAGGTAAAAGTTTTGATGCCTCCCCTTTTTAAATGGACTCAGTAGTTAGTTATTAGATATCAATGTATAATTTCCTAATTTTTCTATGATCTTGGGAAGCCCATATATCTAGAGGTAACTTCCCAAGCACTGAAACATGTCTAGCTTTTTAATTCCTTCATATCCAAGTGTCCGCTATATATATAAGATATAATTTAAGACACAGAAACAGGACTGCAAGTGAAGCTCCTGCTTAGGATAGGCACGTAACCATCTGGCTCTAAGCTGTGAAACAGGGATTGTAATACTACTTAACTCACATAGTTGTGGTGAGGAGTAAATGAGAACTTCTCTACAGATGGTAAAATTATAAAGACATTAGTTATCTAAAATTTGGCCTTGGACTCTGGGCACACCTGATTGCCACTACTGTCCCATGAAACTTGTGCTGTGTCTGTCTCACAGCCCACATACAGTTTCTGCAAATCCCTTGCTCCGATATAATTCAGTAGAGAGCATCATTTTCACAGTCAGGTATAGCAAGTCAGCCACTGAGGAGATCCTCATTGAAAGAGTACATCTCCTATGTAAATCAGCACATCTTGCTCATTAACACAGCGTAGGATAATCAGGCCACAGAGCCAAGAGCCTGTTGGAAGAGGTCCAGACTGCTCCAAATCCAGATAGATGGAAACAGATTGGGATATGTCTGGAAACCAGAGTCTGCCTACTAAACACTACTTGCTTTCCCTGCAGTTGCTGATTAGGAATAAAATAAATGTTAAATGCACCTCCCTTACCCCCCCGAACTCTAAGATAAAGTCAGACAGAATCATCTTTTCTTGCTTTATAAAGATCATAGGAGCACTCCTGAATAACCAGTGCTGCATGCAATTTATTTTGTCTTACCCTCTGTTCTTCTGAATGACACCACTTGGCAGGAGGTTTTGCCACTTTCAGAAGGTTCAGGGCCTGAGTGGGTAGCAGGCTGCCTCAGTGGAGATTTATCATGTAGAATAATTCATTGAGCCATATGTTCCAATGAATATATACAGAACATTGTAAATACATCCTCTGAATTTCTCATTTGCTACCAGAGGGAATCCATCCTTCACATTTTCCAGCAGAGCACTTGACTGCAGATGTTAGAAAATATTTTGCTTTAAGTTTTGTTCTGACTGTTCCCTCTGGTATGATTTACCTGGTTTCTATTTTCTTCTAAAGTCTTAGTTCTGTGTGAATATTTCATTAGAAATGCCATAAACGGGGCCGGCCCGGTGGCGCACTGGATAAGTGCGCCGCTTGGGAAGCGCGGCGGCGCTCCCGCCCGAGGGTTCGGATCCCACATACAGACCGGTTCCCGTTCACTGGCTGAGCGAGGTGCGGGGGCAACACCGAGGGTTGCAATCCCATTGCCAGTCCCCGGTCCGGTACGGCGGCAACACTGAGGGTTGCGATCCGTTGCCGGACACGGAAAAAGACAAAAGACAAAAAAAAAAAAAAAAAAAGAGAAAAGAAATGCCATAAACACCCTTGGGTATTCTTGGACTGATAATTTCCACCAGAAAAATCTCCCCTGGCAATTGCCTATTGTAACAGAGTGACAGTGTCTCATAGGCCACCTGTTTAGGCACTTTTTCCCATATGATGAAGGGAGGTGCATTGATTGTAAACCTGAGTTCAAGCAGCATGACAAGATGCTGTCCTAATTGTTTGAGATCTGTGATACAGACTCAGTCCTGTTCAGATAGTCCAGTCCAGGTGCCTCTTCTGTTTCCACATTGCAGGATAAGCCTGTGGTTGTTCCCTCTGAATGACATTAATGTCATTGCTTTAGGTAGACCTCCACTCAGTGTCAGCTGAGGTCAGCCTCAGTGTCTAAATTTTGATTTGTGACTAGAGGAAGAGGCAGTTCATCCTGGAGTACAAGTACTTTTAAATGAGTTTGTCCTTGATAGGGTTGGGAATTTTGGAGTCAAGCATTAATAAAACAGCCTGGAAGTGGGAAGAAATAGAGGGAAAGGGTGTTGTAGGAAGGACCAAGAAATAATTGTATCTGCCACTGTAATTTGTAGAGGATCCTGAAGATAGTTTGTTAGGTACTGAAAATAATTTCCTTCTGCCTTTATCATGGGTGTTAAAGTTAGTTACCAAAGCATGAATTTGGAATGTTGAGACTATTTTGAGACTTAAAAATGGAAAACCATCCTTATTAGTTGGTTGTCTCCTAGTGCAAGTTAGTCTAATCTCCTCCACCTCTTCAACCTGCTAAATTGATGAAACCCCATTTCCCATTCAGCATGGAAGAGGCTAAATGGAGAAAGATAAAGGAAGATGAAAAATATGAAGGTAAACTACTAATGGATACCATGGAGAAATAAAGTCAGTTATCTTGTTTTTCATTTTTATTATGGAACTTCAGAGATTTCTTAAAACCTACCAACCTTCAGATGCCAAGAGCTGCCCCTGTTTTGGAGGAGATTGGATTCATATTCTAAACAAGGTGAAGGGAAACAATGGAAGTGGAGTGTAAATTGGTTGTGGTCAAAGAGATGGCAAATTACATGTGAAATGTAATTTATGTATTTGAATATTCATACCTCATTTCCACCTGTCAGCATGTAGTGAAAACTGAACAACAGAGCTGGGAACTAAATTTCTTTCAAGTAGATATCAGTGATAATTTTCTAATGTAGTTAATAAAACATACCTTTCAATTTTTTTTTTTACTTTTCCTGCTTCCTTCAATTGTCTAATAAAGGAGCATTCTCTCCCATTCATATGTCCCCTGCAGTGATCTGTTAATAATCCAGGGGAAAAAACTGCTTGCCATTGGTTTACTATAATTGTGTGAAAGAAGCTGGTGACAGCAGACACAGCTGCTACCAAAAAAAGACAGTTTGTTGGCAGCCTGACAGCTGTTGACTATTTGAGTGTTTAAGTACCAAGGCCCTGAACGCCCTGCAGTAATCCTATAGAAATACTGGAAACTCTCCAAGTTTGAGACATCAAGGATGAGACTGTCATTCCTGCTTGTGCCTTCTTTTATCAAATGTAGTTTTATCTTATCAAGTTAATGTCATTTCTGAGGCAGAAAACAGGAATAAAAAAGGATGTGCCTCCCAGGTAACCAAATTCAAAATGGCACCCGGCTGTCTAGTACCATGACTGCCCATGAAGTTCAGTTGCACTTAATGACACAAGATCAGGAACTCAGAATTTGTTATAATTCCACTGCAACTATCATTCAAACCAGTTGTAAAAGTACTTTCATCCCTATCTTGAAAAGGCCCAATAGAAACTATGGCAAAACTTGTTTTACCTTAGAATTTCACAAATCTTCAGTAGAGAAATGTCATATCATTAAATACGGAAATTTATAATTTGCCAAATTATGAGGAAAATAAGAAAAGATGAGATTTTGCTTTAGAGTTTGAGACCCAAGATTAAGGAATTGATGGATAATGTCTATAGCTTTGCCTATACTTACACAGAAATAATATATATACATTTCTGTAATGTGAGTCTGGTTTATCAATTATTTATCACTAGATTATGAGTAAATCCTTTACCTAGGAGCTGCTAGAATAATATTTTTGTTCTTATTCTGCATCATCCTTTACTTTATTGCTCCATCCAAAGCTGAACCAGTCTTTTCCATGTTATGCCGGTCTCTTTCTCGTATACCAGAGTACACACTAATTGAAAATAATTTTTAGTTTATTTGCATGCAGTTGGTTAATGTTCAGTCACTAGCACACATCACCTTCCACTGTACCAGCTATTTCTGTCTATTTGTTACTACACATAATTGTGCAATACTGGAGTGAGTTCTTTATGTGCTCTTAAAAATGCATGTAAATGCCTCCAGAAAACAATGTTTACTAAAACTGCAATGGGAGGAATTCTTTTTTTTTTTTTTTTTTTTAAGTATACTTGATGTTAGGAGAAAATGAGAATAAGTTCTTATTAGATTTCTACCTTGGAGACTTTATTACTCAAAAGGCTCGTGTCTCTGATTATTTCCCACAAACATCACCTCTCAATGTGGGTCTTGGAGTTAAAAGAGGTTTGCATCTTCAGGTTTTGATGAATAATTTAATCTCTGTTGCAAGTATATGGTATATAGAGTGCCATATCAAGCATTGTTGGGTAACCCAAGAGTCAGTTATCAAAGCATTAATAAGATTTAAAGAGGGTGAAGTGTTAAAAATAGAATTTTTTTTAAAGCCCATGAAATCTCTCCAGTAAAAGCTCATAGGAGGAGAGTATGGGAGATGATTGTTAAATAGTGATCAATCCATCTTGGCTAGAGTATGTGCATTTGACAGGGATGTAAAAAGGAAAAGATAGGGTGCTGGGTGGGTTTCTGTCATGAGGTCTAGATTTTGGACTTTATTTAGTAAGTTGAGGGACCTTCAGAGCTATGCTTAAGAAGATTCATTTGGTAGTTGTGAAAACAATGGATTTGAACAAGAGAGGGACTTCATCTAGCCTCCCAGAAGAGGAGACGAGATTTAGAGGTTTCTGTAAATTAGGAGACAGTAAGAGTCTAGGGTAGTGTGATGACAGTAGCAATGGAAAGTGGATAAATGTAAAAGAAAATAGGCAGGCCTTATTGAAAAGGTTTCACTATTTCCCCATATCTACACAGTTTCTAGCATCAGTGATAGAGACTTTAAATATAAACCTGAATTTTTCCAGCTGTGCTCTTGTGGTGGTGTTATTTCCAAAAATAGGCAAAAGAACAGTGTGAAGATCTAAGAAGAGAGGGAAATAAATTGCGCTTTAAAATGCATTGTGTTAGAAATTCCAAGGAGAACATCTAGTGTGAATGTCCAGCAGGCAGCAGGAAATGTTTGTTTAGGGCTTTGTAGAGAGAACAGAGACATAGAATTGGAAGTGGAAGGTGTAGAAATGAATGGGATTTTCAGGGAAGAAACAACATTGCTGAACATATGAGCTATTCATTGGCTGTGATGGTCATTTAAAGGGCATGCTGTACAGGGTTAGTTCACCTTGGTCGGTCAAAGCCTCATTAGGTAATGGATTAGTGAGTCAGCACACAAACGGTGTGAGGAGAAGGGAACATAAGGCGTCTTCTATTGATGGAACCAAATATGTTGGTTTAAAAGACCTCACCAAATTATTAAAGTTTCCTTGGTAATTTATTTTTTGTTTGTTTGTTTGTTTGATTGTTTGTGTATTTGGTTTTAAAGTGAAGACAATTCTGCTTGAACTGGTATTTAGACAGTGTTTTTGTTTCCACATGAATCACATGGCTGTATATAACCTCCTCAAAATGTTTATTTTCCACCATCACATAGATCTGGATTATATTTAACTGCTATACTTGACAAATTAGAACTTTTTTCTTTTAACTTTTTAACGAGTGTAAATAAAACTTGGAAATTTAAAAAGAAACATATATGATTGAGAATTTAACTGCCTAATATTCATTCTGATAATTCAAATCAAAAGCATGAGATACATTAAAATATAGAAACTTTCAGGTTCTCAAAAGTCAATGTTTGCTTCCAAAATGATTTGCATTATTTTTAATTGTAAGACCTTACTGAGTCTTGATTTAAGGGGATGAATCTGATAATCCATGTTTCCTCATAGCAGGGGAGACAGACAGGTGCAAGACACAACTTTTTTTAACAACTGATTTTACTCAGTGTAAAAGCAAAATTCTGTCTAAACCTTTCTAGTTAAATGGCAGGCATTAAATATAAACAGACTAGCATTTCTGTATTGAGTCACTAAACTAAATTGAGATGTGAGGCTTCATAAAATAGTAAAAACAAAACAAAACAAACAAACAAAAACCCTTCCTCATTCCAAAACTTTATTTGTATCATTTTTGACACTATATAAAAATTTCCAAGCTTTGGAAAATTAATGATTTGGCTCATTTTCTCCCCCTAGCAAGTGCCTTTGTGATGAACATTTGTGTTCTGTGCTGAATAAAAACCAAACACAAAGTTGATGCATAGCACTCTTACATAAGAGTTATGCTTCTGCAGTGCCAGTGTTGGGTGTCTGTTCTTGTCTGTTGGCATATGCTTAGCAACCCGCTTATATTTAGGTGGTAGTTGTATGAAACATCTTCAAGGAAAGTTTTGATTGCTGCTAAGAGGAAGAAATGGTAATTGTGTAAGTGCCAATCTCTTCAAAGACTCAGAATTGAAGTTAAATGCTGTAAGGTATGAAAGGTTTTGACATATTGATGCTAACCACTGTGTTACTAATACTGTATCTCCTGGCCTGGTTGATTTACACCACATCCTTATGTTTTTCGTTACAGCTTTTCATTCTAAGCTATGGTGTAACTGGTAAGTTGCTTTTTAAAAGACTTATAGTACAATACCATGCTCTCCAGATATAAATCAATCTGTGATTGTACACAAAGGTTATCAGGGGCTTCACAAATAGGATCTCGCAAGAAAAGCCCTATTTTGAGAGAGATTACAGGCAGGAAACTCACTAAATACTAGCAATAACTGTGTCTTATTTTTTACTGTAATATCTGTAACTGAAAGCATTCAAACATGATAGAAATAATTATTCAGAGAAATTAAGAATAGTATCACTAATCTAAACATAGTTTAATGTGATTAGTTTTTTGTTACATTTTAAATCTGGATTATTTTGCTATATCTCCTCATACATAGATGAAAAAAGGAATAATAACCTTATAAATTAGAAAATGTCTATGCTATATTTTCACTCTTCATTACTTTTGTACGGGAGGGAAAAGACATGTTTATGTCTTCAGAAATAATTTAGGATTTAATATAATGCATACAGACATTTACAATATTAATAATGAAAACATTTTCATTTTCTGTACTCTTGCTTGAAAGAGACTAAGTAGAAAATACAATATTACACATTTAGGAACTTGGCTAATAATATATTTACTCATGCCACATTATTGGCCTGCCAATATTTAAAATAATGCTATGCTCAATCATTTTTGAATTACTAACATCTATAGTAAAATAGAAATGACAAGAATTTACTATCTTTTAAATAATACAGTATTATCAATTTTTCAAATTTACTCTCACATTAATAGCATAGTTAATTTCAAAATAAGTTAAATCTTAACATATATAATGTAATCAACATAATCAGTTTGTGGCAAAAAGTTTGTACTTTACATTTTCTCACTTGCTATTTAAACTTAAAACTCACTTTGGCCACTGCTTGGTTCCCCTGAAAGGAGAGCATGAGACATGAAGTGGAGCCTAGCATGCAGGTAGTTTATTTAAGGAATGCCTCCAGGGAGCAAGAGGAAGGGACAAGAGGAGTGAAACAGTGAAGTGGGACCAAAACAAGGATGTACAATGGACGTGGCCCAAAGAGGAGCGACATTGCTCTTATCTCATAGGACTTTCTGAGGGGCCTGTGACATGTGTCTCAGAACTCTCTGTCCAGAGGATCAAAGTGGAAGGCATTTATCAATTGGTTCTCAGTCCTCATTAGTCAAGAGTGAGTTCATGGACAGAGGTTAATTCCTTAGCATTTCTGGATTGGACATGTGCTGAGTGCCAATAGGTTCCCATAGGCCAAAAAGCCCTGGGGCATGAAGCAACAGGTGCATGGTATACTAGGAGGGTACTGTCAGGTTGCACTGGCAGGGAGCTGCTCAAAGCCTGCTCTGAACTCACCCCTAAGGCAGAGTCTGGAGTAAGAGGTACAGCTGATAGGATTTAAGTGGTATATAAGAGGTGTTTGATAAGGCTGTTTAGATCCTATAATTGATACTGACTTTATAGCCTCTTGAGTTGCATACATAAAAATCTAGTGAAGATGAACACGTAAACCATTTTATTATATTCTTGTATTTTCTATGTTGCTTCCTCTTTTAAAGTGGATGATTTCTGCTCCTGACCCTCCTCTTCTTTTGTTGATGGCACTGGTCTAGCTATAAATATGGGTGACATCATGGTCTCTCTCCTCTCCTTTAGCCTCTATATTTAATTATTCACCAAATCTTGAAGATTTAAGGTGCAAAATATTACCCATATCTACTCTCTCCTGGTTGTCTCTATTAATATAGCTGTCATTAGTGGCTGATTATTTGGGGCATCTTTCTTCTTTTTCTATGATGGTCTTGGGCAATTAGCCATATAAAATCATTCAGACTCTTAGCAAGCCTCAAGGGCTCACCATGATTAGTTGGGGAAGTAAAACCTATCATGAAATTTAATTGAACAATATGATTATTAGAATGTGAAGCAATCTATTAGGTTATGGGGAACCAGTAGTGTTAAAGAAGGGGAGTAAAACAAAGGGCATGGAAGATGATTCTTATGATAGCATTTTAAGAAATTTGTAAAGGCATGGATTTCTTAATGATTCTCTCCTCCAATGAAACCAGGGGCCATGAATTTCTTATATGGGAAGTTTTCATTTCGGTATATTGATTGCCAAACATTCAAACAGATGGTAAATGACTTTTGAATACTAAGACATTTAAAGAGTGTGAGGAGACCAACATGTACATTATAGTATCTACCAATTGCATTTTGAAGCAAATCAGATGGAAATATATGTAATATTCTTAAATATTATTTTGCATATATTATTGGGTATAAAAACAGTATTCATTTCATAGGGTTAGTCTGAAATGTTTATTAAGTGATTAAACGAGTTAATATATACAAAATACCTAGAACAGTATTTAGCACATTGTATGTACTTAATAAATGTTTATTATTGTTATCATTATCATTATTGTTATATAATTTTTTTCCTATTGTAGCTACATATTTAAGATTTTTCCAAGTTTTATTTCATTGTTTGAGAACAGATATTTAAAAGTTAGCCATATGAATCTTGAAAAGACTTTCCTCTTTTTCCTTAAAAAATGTAACTGTTGTCTAAAGTAGTCCTTTACTTTGTGTGTGTTTGTATGTGTGCTATGTGTATGTGTTTGTGTGTGTGTGTGTGTGTGTGTGGTGCTTAGAGAACTACAAACTATTTAATAAACAAAACTATAACGAAATTGTTTCTACTTTCTATTATTTCAGGACCCAGAATTGCTATCTACAGGAAGTGCCCAGTCTGCTGTGGTTACCCTAATGACCAAATTATAAAATAAAATTCTTAAATGGGGGACATAGAGATTCTTTTTTTCTTCTGTATCCTTTTTTTTAATTGAAATATTGTTCACCTAAGTTATGAAGTATTCTCTTTGTATTTTATAATTTGTTGAGATAATTATTTTTTGATTAAACATAATGCTGGTTGAAACAAATAGATCTGTTTCCAAATAGCATTAACACTTTGTAGGAAAAAGTATGGTAGTTGCAGTAAAAAGATAAGAGGAAACTGCCAAACTTGTTGTCTGGGCAGTTGTTTTCTTGAAGAAGACTGAGAACCTACCTTTCTATAGGGACATGTCTCAAGTCATTCATTCTATTTAAAGTGAGTTGCTTTCATTTTCCTCTGGCTAAAAAATACAGAAGGAAAGGGGTTGTAATCACAGTGTGCTCCTCAGTAACCCTTTCATGGTCTTCTCATTGGCACAAGAACCTAATGCAAAGGGTATGTCAATCAGTGCACGCCTTTGACCCAAAATTTTCCTTTGAAAATCAAATAACAGCAAACACTTCTGTCTTGCAAGCGTTTTTTACTTACCAGCAGGCTGCAAAAGGTGATCACCAAGAGTTTTGTAAATGAAAAGCCTTGTGCCCTTAATGTATCCAAGCAGGGGACAATTCTGAAGTGGAATTTAGCAGAAACCATACCAGACATCACAAAAGATTGTAAGATGCCACACAGGTGGGTCCTTGGAACCTAATGTGTCACTCACCACTGACTGTATCACCTCCTGTGTGTCCATTCAACACATGAACCCAAACAAATGAATTTGTGTTTCACTAAGAGAAAGAGATTTCTGTTTTCTTCTTTCCCAATTTATATATCAGTAAAAAATGAGTACTTCCTAAGAGAAAAATATGAAATAAAATTGTTTGTCATTAGTACATTTCTGATAATGACACTAATTTTCATTAAGTTAAGATAAATAAAAATAAGTTAGATAAGACTTTCAATAAAATTTGGAGCAGTTCAAGGCAGTGTGGGCCTCACAGTGGTGATTGCAGAGTCTTCATATTGGTCCCATTACTGTTAACAGGATTCGTGAGTGTTATTCCATACAAAGCATTTTGACAATTTACCCCATGGAGTTTTACACACTGTGGAAACAAGAGGTCATTGGTAAAACAGAATTGAGAAATAAAAGTTAACATGAAGAAATCTATATTTTGATAGCGAAGCAACTTGGAGACAAAATAATATTCTGGGCTGCAGAAATATGGATGACCAAATGGATTGTTGATCGCTTAAATATTCTGAGCTTGGTCATTATCAGGCAGTATTTGATATTGCCCACCAGAGTGAGGGTTAAGTCCCATAAAAGAAAAAATAAACAAAGAATAACACAGAATGCTGTTTTGGACATGCAGGAAGAATTAAGAACTAGATTAACAGAACTTAGTGGAACTAGCCTTGCTAGTTCTATTAAGATTTAAAATGAGTTATAACCATAATGAATTTTTAATAAAAATTTATTAAAAAACAAAAAAGAAAGAAAAGAAGATAGCAAAAAGAAAATCACTCCAAATTTCAATTTTAGGTTATTTTAGATTTCTCATTCGGTACTTGAAGCCTTAAAAAAATCTTCCACCTATAGTATTATCTATATTTAATTTTAAAACAGTTTAATTCAAATACTGAACTCTTCCTTTTTGTAAGTTATCAAATGTTTTCTTTGCATTTCTTATATTCCATTTAATTAAAGGGACTGTACATCTCCCGGGTTTATGGATTATTTCTGATAAAAATAATCTGTACTGGGTTGAATAGTGTCTCCCCAAAATTCATGTTCACCTGGAATCTGTGAATGTGATCTGTAAATGTGAATTTGGAAATAGGGTTTTTGCAGTTGTAAATGAATTAGGATGAGCTTGTACTGGATTAAGGTGGGTCCTAAATTCAATATGACTAGTGTTCTAATAAGAAAAGAGAAATCTGGATACAGAGACACAGACACTCTGGAGGAGAATGCCACATGAAGATAGAGGCTGATAACAGTGATGCATCTATAAGACAAAGAACTCTAAGAATTACTGGCAATGAAACAGGTTCTCTTTTATTTTATTTATTTATTTATTTTTCCTTTAAATTTTTATTTTGTCGATATACAATGCGGTTGATTATTATGGCCCATAACCGAAACCTCCCTCCCTCCTCCCTCTCCCCCCTGCCACCCAACAATGTCCTTTCCGTTTGCTTGTTGTAACAACTTCAAAGGATTGTAGTTGTTATATCTTCTCCCCCTCCCCCCGCGGTTATTTTTTGTGTGTGTGAGTGAATTTATTTATTTATTTTTAGCTCCCACCAATAAGTGAGAACATGTGGTATTTCTTTTTCTCTGCCTGACTTGTTTCACTTAATATAATTCTCTCAAGGTCCATCCATGTTGTTGCATATGGCAGTATTTCATTCATTTTTATAGCTGAGTAGTATTCCATTGTGTAGATATACCACATTTTCCTTATCCACTCATCCGATGATGGACATTTGGGCTGGTTCCAACTCTTAGCTATTGTAAAGAGCACTGCAATGAACATTGGGGAACAGGTATACCTTCGACTTGATGATTTCCATTCCTTTGGGTATATTCCCAGCAGTGGGATAGCTGGGTCATATGGTAGATCTATCTGCAATTGTTTGAGGAACCTCCATACCATTTTCCATAGAGGCTGCACCATTTTGCAGTCCCACCAGAAACAGGTTCTCTTTTAGAGCCTCCTGAAAGGAATCAACTCTGCCAACACTTGATTTTGGACTCCTAGCCTTCAGAACTGTGAGAGAATAAAGTTCTGTTGTGTTAAGCAACCTGGTTTGTGGTACAGTTGACCCTTGAACAGTATGGGGATTAGGGGTTTGACTCTACCTCATGGTCAAAAATTCATGTAAAACTTTTGACTTCCACAAAACTTAACTACTTAACTACTACTTCACTCTTACTTATGTCATGAGTGTCATGAGCACTCATGACATATCTAACTAAAAATTTCCCAATGTATTTATTGAAAACTTCTGCATGTAAGTGCAGTTCAAACCCATGATGTTCGAGGGTTTGCTGTACTTGTTATGGGAGCACTACAAAACTAATACATAATTATAGTTTGCAACTTAGTGGGGGCAGTTTCAGCTTTTGATCTTCTTTTTCTTGAAAAATTTCAATCTAAATTTTGCCTGCTGACATGCTCTGCTTTAGTCATTTTAGTTGGATTTGCAGCATAATTCTTACTCTGAAATTAGGAAGAAAAATCAATACTACTTCCTTCAGGACCATTATGAGAGTAGAGAGTGAAACACACACTTTATTATAAGCTAGAGATTGAGAAGAAAATACAAAGAGAAATATAATCCATGCAACCTTGGAATCAGGCTTGGAAGGGAAGAGATGCTTTTGTGAAGACACCACACACCCCGTTCCTGCTTCCAGGACCTTCCTCTGCCCCTCAGTCTTCAGCAGTAATGTAAATGTTATCACCATTTTACCAACTGAGACCAATGAACCCTTTTTATTCTTTACATTTTAAGTTCATGTAACAAATATGGAAGTAAGAATAAAGATATAGTGAAAACAACTTTATTAAAAATTTTAATAACTGTTTAAATACAGCAAACCCAAATTTATGTTCCATATTTTTTGGATTTTGAAGGTGTATCAGTCTAAAATGAATGTAGTCCTCTAAGTGAAACTAATGCTTATCATTGTCATGTCTGTACCTGGAACACATCCATCTTATAAATATTGATTTCAGATTTCAAATACATCTCTAGTAGATCCTAGTTTATCATTATAATTGTTTCTTCTTGCACCAAAATACATTACTGATGAACCTTTTAAAATTTTGACAGCTCGTAATTTTGTTGAGGATAGCCAACTTTGTTGTATTCTAATTACAGAACATTTTTATTTTTAGATTTATAAATACCAGCTATGATGATCAATCCAATTTTATTTTCATTTTACATCACTTCTCTATACAAATATGCCTTCAGCATTTGTCCACTTATGAACCATAGATCTCAAAAGATGAAAGGATATTGTCACATGTTTTTTTCAGCAAAGCAGGATGGTCCAAGTTTTTGTCCAAAAATATTACATGATGACTAAGTGGATGAGGATACTATAAATGATTAAGTGGATAAGAGTCTAGAGTGCTGCTGTTTGTCACTTTGCATCCATCTTCTGATTCATCTAATAATTGTGAATCATCATCCTCTGTCAATTTTATTCTTTTTGCCAGTATGGGGAGAAAACAACATTTCTGCATTCTCAGCTGTGTTCAATAAAAGCTAAAAGCAGTCTACAAAAGATTGCGTCTCCAGTCTTCCTTTACCTTTTTTTTTAAAAGTTCATGATGTAAGACTTTGGTCCACTCAGTATTGAAAACTGAAGGATGATGCAATTGTAATGATTTATTTCACTGTTGAATTATCCTTTTAGGATGATTTCATTTTTCTGTTTTCTTATTATCTAATCTTTCTTAGCATTGATGGGAATAACCAATGATAATAGATGAAAATATTCTTAGAATGATAAAATAGCAAATTGTTTCAAGTTAAAAAGTATCTTAGATTTATAGAAAGTTTTAATGGACTCATATTTGATCCACTTGACATATTGTAGTTGTAAGATAGAATGGATTTTATTCCATTAAAAAATAAGTAAATTTTATTTTTGTTTTTTGCTAGACCTTTAATAAAAAATAACAATAAATGTCATGAAATATAAATCCTTACAAATAGAATTTCTCATCAAAGAACCTAAGAAAGCAAGATTGGGTCCAATGGACCTGATGGCACACCAGCAGTTAAGTGAGTGAGGATGAAAGGCCATTAGATACATGTTTCAATAGATAGTGACATAAAGGTTACATTTCTTTATCTCAGTAATGTTGACTTAGATATTTCAGACAAATAAAAAGGATCCTTCAGAGTATTTTCTTATACCATCATGTACTTCTCCTTAGTAGCACCAATAACAGTTATAATTAATTATTTGGCTAATGCCTATATATTCCACCAGTCTGCAAACTTTATGAGGGCAGGAACTTTATCATGGGTTCACACTGCTATTCTCAACCACCTAGCACAGAATCTATGTGGAGTATAGTAACATTTATAAAGCAAATGTATTTCATAGGGCCTTGTTTCCAAAGCCCTGTAGTTTCAGGTATAACCTAACTTTTTAAAATTTCATATGGAAATGTCAAGCTTGCAGAAGACAGGAAGCTTTCCCCAGGCTAAAGTCTCTGATGTAGATAAAGAATTGTAATAATACAGCAAAATTGCATGCTCAAGGACAGACATCCTTGGTGCAGGTTAACCTAAAGTTACTTTATTGTTATGTAAAAATACTGAGGAAACTGCTGTAGGAAAACACAGTATTTGCTAAGAACAACCTTTTGTTTGTTGGTGGATTGACTTAACCTTTTGCAAATTGCATTATGGGACATCACTTTATTATTTCACTGATGTTACCAGCCTCTATTATTAAACTATACTTAGCCATGACTCCACCTATGTTCCTTTTTTGTAACTTTCTGGCCTGGAGAATAAATAACTGAGACAGAACCCCAGTTCGGTGTTAATTTCCCAAGGAGGAATGCCTCTCTCTTGAGGGTTCTGGGAAGTTAACCCCTTTGGGGTGTCTTACTGCTCAGAAGAAATGGGCTTTGAGTAATCTTTTGCATCTCTGTCACCCAGGGGAGAGAGGTGACAAATCCGTGTGAGGACAAAGAGAGTGCAACAAATCTAACTCATAGAAATTCCCCAGGAAGTACTATTTGTGAATGAAAGGAAAAATTCTACAGGCCATTTTACTAACTTACCTGAACAAGAGGTCATAGGGTCACTCTATGGTTAGCACCTTCAGGAAAGGGAATCTTATTATTTTTTTTTCAAGATGATCCTTTGCATTTCAGGGAGCTTAGACTGTTATAAATTTAGGCAGCATATCTTTGGAGTTCTGGATCCAGAATACTGGGCTTAAATCCTGTCAATGCCCCTAACTAGTGTGACTTTGGGCAAGTTATGTAACTTCTACATGCCTCAGCCTCCTCAGTTTTGAATTGGAGATGTATTAGTACATTCTCATAGGATCATTATAAGGATTAAGTGACATATAATACTTAAGGTCTGACACACAGTAGGCCTTATATAAGCATTTGATGCTATTGTTCTAATTGTTCTTATCAAGATAATTATTACTATACTGAGCAGAAATCTGACAACCTATTACTTCTCATCATTGATCCCCTTTCTATTCCTGAAGTCTTCCAAAACCAACGTGTCCCACATGACAGTCACCCAGTTACATAAAGTTGGCTAATTTTTCTCTCCTTTAAGCGAAATATCCTCATTGCTTTAGTATTTCTCTAATTTTTTTTCTCTCTCCTCATTACTTCATCACCTGAGTCTGACTCCTTGATGATAATTTGTGTGGCTTCTCAAAAATCCAGTGTCTAACATTAAATGCAATACCCCAGGGATGGTCTGAAAGCCTAGGACAGGGCCATTGCTTCGTTTGATCTGAACTTTTTTTTGTCCATCACCAAAGCTTGGGATTACATTATCTATTTTGGAAGACACAGCCTATTGTTGAATTATACCACACTAAAGTTACGACTATATAAAATCCTTGTGTTTCCCTCCTGCGTGGTTTCTAAGAATCTAAGCTCCTATAGTTGTTATTTTAAGCAGACTGTTTTACAGCTAATAATAAAAATTATGTATGTTTAGTGCTTAAAATTTTGTTTTTTTCACCTACATCATCCTTTTTAATATCAAAACAAACTTTTGTGGTAGAAGTTTTCATAATTTCTATTTTATAGATGAAACACTTGGGATAAAGAAAGGTCAAGTAAATTCCTCAAGATAACACAACGAAGCAGTGGCAGAAATGGTGCTATTAATATTTTTTTATCCTATGACCTATTTTCTTTTATAAATAGGTATTATTATATGTAAATATAATAGTTATTATTATAATTCTATAAATAGTTATTATTATAATAGCTATTATTACAATTCATATGATTGGATTTGGCCTTTGGCTAGATTCACTACTCCTTTCAACATTATCCAAATATTTGATCCACTTGACATCAATGTCCTCATCTTACATATTACTTAAACATTGAACTAGTTAGTGTAGGGTTAACAAGAATTGTCTAGTGGATATCCTTTTAAAGATATCTCTTTCTAAGGGGGCATTTGCTCACTAACTCCTAGCCTTGGTAAATGCCATTGAAGAAGCGAACTTTCTTCTCTGGTTCTATTTCCCCATCTTGCCTACAGGGATATTTTGTAGAACTTTGTTAAATATATATTGAAATCCAGATTCACTGTGTTAAGAGTTTCTCTGACCTTAGAGAATAGCAACTTTGCTAAGAAATAAAATAAAAGAAGCAAAATTTGTTTTCACTGAATCTAAGTCAGCTTCTTATAATTAAATGTTACATTTTTAGCCCCCCAAAGTATTTTTTAATGATCATCTCAAGAATCATTTCTAGTATTAACCTTAAACTCATAAATTTATAATGTGCAAATCATCTCCTTCCTTTTTTTGCAATCTAAACTAATTTTGTTCATCTCTAGTCAGCTAGCTCTTCTTTCATTCTCTGACTATTCAAATCTTTAAGGGTTTCATGTAAATAACTTCTAAATATCAAGAAATCAGCTGGACCAAAAGCTATAGACCCATTTAGACCTGTGACTTAAAATCTTTTTGACAATGCTTTTTGAAAATTATTTCCACTCTGAGATTATTCTTTTTTTTTTCGTTAAATTTTTATTTTGTCAATATACAATGTATATGATTATTATGGCCCATCACCAACACTTCCCTCCCTCCTCCCTCTCTCCCCTCCCCCCCAAGAATGTCCTTTCGGTTTGCATAACAGGTTGTGGAGAAAAAGGCACTCTGAGGTTATTCTGTCTGCTACAGGAAATATAATATAAAATGAACATTTCTGTAACAAAAACCTGAGTGTCTAATTTGTGTTAGGGATTGTCTGTATTTAAACAAATAAGACTGGTTCTTCATCTCTAGGAATTCCCAGTGTATAAAAGTATAGCCTAATATTTGCCTAGCACTTTGTATCGTACCACACATTTTAACATATACTTTCTCAATTGTACTTTCTGTCATTTTTTTTCATCGTTTCCTTCTTTTGGCATTACTTCTTTTATTTTTCCATATTCAGAACATAGCTTAAATCGGCCTTTTTCCTTAGAATTTCCCTTAAACCTAAGCTCATTTTGTTATAGTCTACATTAGGTTTTTATTGCTGCTATAACAAATTATCATAAACTTCATGGCCTAGAGTAACACAGTTTATCTTATATTCTGTAGTTTAGAAGTCCAACATGGGCCTCACGGCTTAGATCCAGGTATAGGCAGGCCTGCTTCTTTTTGGATATTCTAGGGGGTGAATCCTTGTATTTTCCAGCTTCATGAGGCTGCCCACATCTCTTGCCTCCCTTACTCCATCTTTAAAGCCAACAAGGGCAGGCTGAGCACTATGCGCATCACATTTCTTTGACCCTTTTTTGTCGTGTGTAACTGTGACTACAGCCAGGAAAGTTTCTCTGCTTTTAAGGATTAATGTGATTAGATTAGGTCTACCTTAATAATGCAGGTAATAGCCCCATCTCCCCTTAATCATATCTGCAAAGTTCCTTTTGCCATGTAAGGTTAACACTGTGGACATCTTAGAAGCCGTTATTCTGTCTACTGCATAATCTAACTGGCAGTCTGCGTTTCTGTCTCTGTTATGCCTTATTTTATCTTGTATATCATTTAAATATCTGATCATATTAAAGAGCAGCGTGTGAAGATTTAGTGGTTTTTTTAAGGAACTTCAACTTTTCTTTGTGAGTTAATATGTTCTTACTTAATTGAAATCTTGTTTTCCAGACCTCTTCAACTTCTTGGAGATAACTTTTTATTTCGAATCTCAGGCCATAGTGCTAATATTGTTGAACTATTCATTGTTCCACTTAACAGAATTCTCAGAAATTTATAGCAATAATATTTCCCCCTTTTTCTCACACCTGAACACACTCAGCTCTGGGAAATGATTTTTCATGGGTTAACTTAGATTGCATTTAAACTAATTTGGAATGTACAATTAGTACATGTAAATGCAATTTGGAATGTACAATTGCGTGAATGTATACTTTTGTGTGCAGATATGTGGAGTGGTAATATATGTAGTGGTAAGAAATGTGCATAGGATAGAGACAGTGTTTGGATTTTTCTCTTTGAATGTGGTGAAAGCTTGCGAATAGACATTATGACACATGGTCAGCTTGTTAACAGTTCTCATATTGGCCTCAATTAGTTCTCTACCTACTAAAGGAAGTTGTGCTACAGATGTCTTTTTCTCTGTAGACCCAAAATGTTATGTTCACCCTTTTTCTGCATTAAATTCAATGTCCCCAAATATTATGTGCACTGTTATTTTACACGCATGCACACAGACACACACATCACCAAATCTCATATCTCAGAGAAATTTTTTTCTAGAGTTCATTTCTGTTTCACCCATCTCTCTATTCTCATTTTCTGTGCCACCTTACCATATACCTAAAATTAGCTAGGATCTTTTTATTTATTCACATCACATTTTTTGCAAGGTAGATAAAAGAAATTACTCTCAAGTGATGGGATTTTTACTTGCTGTGTTTTAGCATAAAACACACTTTTCCCCCCACAAAAACTAGTTTTATAAACATTTGCAAAGCAGGCTGCTAAAGGAAATTGCTGACACAACTTAACTGCATCTATAATCGTACAAATGATATGACTGCATGGGGAGAGCAAAGAAGATAGAAGCAAAAATTGGGCTATATTTTCAACTAAAGTCTCAGTATGAAAAAAGAGACTAATGCCATTTCGTTATAATTTGAAGTGTTTGGAATATTTCCACTTTGTAGACACTTGGCCAGAGTGCTCTAAATAGAGATTTGTTCCTTTGGGATTTTAATCTATCTCAAAAACCTGAAAAGCAGATATAGTAAGGGCGAAACAACATGTTTGCTAATGTGTTTAAGGGGAAGAGACATTTTGGAAAGGAAAAGATTTTTCCTTGACTCTAAAATTCGAATATATGGTTATTTGATTATATGATATTTGAATATATCACGTAGTGCCTAGCTATGTGGCTAAGCATATGACTGAACCACTTCTGGGTGCTCTTGACACATAGTAGTAACTTAAGTTTCTTGCTGTGTCCCACTCTGCCACCCAGTAGAACCAGAAATAGATGCCAAATGTCTGCCTCTTTTAAAACAGTCTGAGTTTTCTGGGGATGTTTCAAAGTCTTCTGGATCTTAAGTACTACATTAAAATGTCCCTTGAAAGAGAAGTGTGTGGCTTTTAAAATGCATTTCTTAGAGTCATAATTAAAAATAAAGCTAAGAAATAAGAAATTTCAATTTGAAGTGGCAATATATTTGTAAAAAGCCAAGAACACTTTTATTAAAGTTATTTTACTAAACTGAGAGTTAACAGGGGTTATGCCATCTAAAAATCTCTTGACATGATTTTAATTCTTGAGTTTTGCTAATTGCAAACTCATAGAAACACAGTATTAATTTAAAATTTTTTTTTTTTTGCAGTAGTGTTTGATTTACACCATTCTTGTTTTGCCTAGTTTGTGGCTAGATAATCCCTTAGAGACAATTTTGAACTATTTGAACAAGCCTACTTTGAGATCATGTATAAACTATGTATTTATGTGTGATTATACTGTCTGCACTATTTTCTGTTAGTGTGGTCTTTGTTTTTTCCAGAGGACTATAGCAGATTTTTAGACTTTATGAGAAAGGTCAGGTTATTCTCTAATACCATTAGGAAACATGCTTGTAGAAAGGTCATTGTTATACTGTATTAGATGGCTGCATTTGTGTACTCAAAACTCAAGTTTACTTTGGGACAATCATGGCTGAAGTAATGGAGGCATTACTTAAACTGTGAAGAGTATAATCTCTTGACCCACAGCAGAAATAAAAGTCAAAGTGCTCCATTAATTCTGTTTGTTCAGCTTCCACCTTGGTGCTATTCACACAGCTCACATTACCTCCCCCCACTGTCCCTCAGCCACACTGGAAGCTCCTCAGGGCAGGCATTGTATATGAGCAGGAGAACATCTGTCACCCAAAACACAGAACCTCGGACACCATGAGGGACTCCTTCATTGTTTTTTCTATGAATGAATGAATAAATTAATGAATTTTTAGTCATTTCAATTAGTAAGTTACATTTTTTTTTTTCTTGGCAAAGCACAGGTAACATACCATAATGTGGGCAAAGTAGTACAGGTATATTCACAATCCGTTTGTGTATGTGTGTGTGGAAGTAAAGCACTAACACCTGAGAAAGATGGTGGTACTGTAAAAATATAACAGAAATACTATTTAAATGTGATATAATAAATGTATATTATAGAGTTGGGTAAAGAAAATACCTACTTAGGTTATAATTTTCTAAGAAATTAGGAAATGAAGACAATTTTGTATATACCAGAGAAGGGTTTTTCTTTTGAAAATGGCACTTGAATATTTTTAGCAATTAGAGAAAAATCAGTCTTTGAGGACCTATTGAGTCATTGGGAGTTACAACTAAGAAATCAATACCAATTAACTACAAGACATGGTTCCGATGATTCCATTGTAGTAAAGATGCTCAGGAAAAAAAACCACCCTCAATTGGTTGAGGGGCTGATATTCCACTAACATATCTACATCTTGGAATTTCTGTCTTCGACTTAGTCTAACTTAGTCTATTTGTGCTAAGTCTAGTTTAGTCATTTTGGATGAGCTTTATACTTCCTAGAAGTAAGTCTTTTTTTTTTTTTACAGAAGGAAGGAGCAGTTTAGGCAGTCTGCAGAAAATTTTCAGTTTATCTTATAAATTTTAATTTAAATTTTTAAAAAGATAGAGACAGTCATTGCTAATATTAAAAATTCAGTAGGACTGACTGCTGTTGTGGAACAAGGAAGAGCATGATTGACAAGAAATCTAGTAAATCTTATTGGCAATTATCCAACAACTTCATGGTATCCTCAATAGCATGCACCATTCTTAAAATGTAGCTTGTTATTGTATTTCATGTTAATACTTGTCTGTCTCCTCTGCTAAGCAATGAACTCTTGGAAGGCAGAGTCCTCTTTATCTCTCCATCACTAGCACTAAACAGAGTGCCGAACACAGTGTCTGATTGATTGAAAGGATACATGAGGTAAGACAGGGCAAGGATATAGCTCCTGTTGACAAATTGCTTAAAATTAAGCTGAACTTTTGTCTAACACCATAATCTCTGATTATCTGATTATTGATGCTAATTGGTATGCAGAGCTGACAATGATCAATGCTGAACTTTGCAATATAATTTAGACCCCTTCAGGTCATTTTAAGGTGAGGTCCACCAGTATTAAGGAGTTCTTAGCCTGGAGTAGTTCAGACAAACCATTAATCATTGACTAATGACTCTTGGTTACTTCCATGTAATTAAATCTGAGGGGTTTTGCCAAGTAACCTGGCATGTGATCCTGTTCTTTCATCTTAATCAATATCATAGTAAATTCCACTCCTTAGATCATAACTGAAGTCTACTTGCTTTCATGCAAGTAAATTCTCTAAATACTGTGGTTAGCCCAATGTTTATAATATAGTCATTGACATCCAGTGAAATAATAACAAAGATATCTCAGCCATTTATCACCTGATTTTTTTAGTAGATACCCTAGTCTTATTTAGTTTTTGGTAAAGGACAACCTGGACTCCATGTATTTCTTTCTGAAAACAAATATTCTTGAAGAAGTGGGTCTAGGAGGACTCCTATCATTAAAACTTTTAAGAGAAATGACCAAAAAGGAGGGCATTGTAATGCAACGCTGGTTATTTATCTGTGGCCTCTCAGCATCATCCTGTCATTCTTTTCTCTGTACCTATTAGCATGGCTCAGATTTCGAATATGTATTTTCCAGGTTCCCTTGCCAGCTGGCTTGGTGCTATGTTCTATCAATGGGGGATATTGTTAGGAAATCAGAAGGCCAGAAGTTGGGAAAGCTTCTTGCTTTGGGCTACAAAAGTGTGGCAGTTTTTGGCAGTTCCTGGGATTTCCTAGGAGTTTCTGTAGGAGCAGAAGAGGTAAGATGATTATGGGCTCCAGTAGCCTGGGTAGAAAAAGTACCTTTTCAGCAGTTGCCACCAGGGACCGGGTGGCACATATTTATTTGATGGATCTGGAACTGGCTGCAACAGCATTTCAAAGTGGACTAACAGGGTAAGGCTAGTGAGTTCTGGCCTAGAAGTGTTCGCAGGCTCTGATTTCACCTCTCCCTCTCTGTTTTTGTCCTTCCAATCCTTCCAAAATAATGGATTCCCTATATTAACTTCCCTCTGTTTGATATACCTAGAGTGAATTAATGTTTTCTTGAGCAGACACTGTTCCTTTAGTTTTCCACTTATTAGACAAAAGATCACCAAATACCAATGTATACAAATGTGTACAAAGACATATGTAAAAGCATGGCTAAATTATTATGTTTGTTTCTGAGAATGAATCACCAAACATGCTATTGAGTGAATCATACATATTGTAAAAGCAAAACCCAGATGCAATTGTAGTAATTCTTGGTTCTCACAGTGATCATATCTAACTTTTGTCACTGGATTGTGAGTTTTGAGGGATGGAACTGTATCTTATTTATTTTTGTACTCCCAGAAATTAACTTAGTGGCACAGCAATATTCTTTTTCCTTTCTAACCCATTCTCAGATTGTAGCCAGTGCTGTATGTAAAGAGTAAATCTACACGTGTCACTTTCCTACTTAAAATTATCCAATATCTCCTCACTGCTTTAAGGATAAAATCCAAGCTTTTTAGTGTGGCTTATCAAGACCTTTAAATTTTGAGCAGTTTTTCCTTTTCAACTTCATCTCTTGCTTCTTGATCACAGTCTTCAACTTTTTGTCCCACCTGGACTCAATAACTTGCAGTCCTGTCAAAGCCCCATACTGTGTCCCTCTTTTGGGTGTTGTCATATAGATGCCCTTTAAAACTGAACACTATCTTCTACTCTCATTTTATACTTGTTTCCGAGATAACTCCTATTTATGCTTCAGTTTTCAGCTTTATCACTTTTTTCCTTCTTACTTTCTCAAGTCTTCCACTCTGGCTTTAGAAATCTCTCTACATGTTCCCAATGTCCTCTTCACTACCTTTGTTATAGCACTTAAAATACTGTGTTAGAATTGCCTGTTTAATTGCTTTGCAGCATGTTCAATAGGACTTTTTATGCAGGGATATCATCTAAATTTCTATAGCTAAAGAAAATAGGTACATTTGCATTCTAAAGATGCCAAAAGTCTGTTTCCAAGCTTATGCTTTCCAAATGTTCCCGTGTTCCTCACCATTATTCCCACAACCCCCTAGCCAACCCATATAAAGAGGAGTCTAGACATTCCAGAGGAACTGGTTGAAACAGAAAAGTCAATGAGAGGTAATATGACATAGACCAAAAGGAAGTGCTTTAGGATTTTATCACACAGTTGAGAGTTAGGAAAAAGGGAAGTCTTTCTCTCTTCAAGTTAATTTATTTGTTAACTTGGCTGGGCCATAGTGCCCAGATATGTGGCCAAACATTATTCTAGATGTTTCTGAGAGCGTGTTTTCAGATGAAATTAAAATTTAAATTGGTGTACTTTGAGTAAGCAGATTGCCCTCCACAATGTGGGTGGGTCCTATCCAAAGAGTGAAGGCCTGAATAAAACAAAAGACTAACTTCCCCCAAGCAAAAGTGAATTATGCCAGCAGAAGGCCTTCAGGCTGGAACTGCATCATTGGGTCTCCTGGGTCTTCAGCCTGCTGGTCCACCCTGCATATTTTGTACTTGAAAGCCTCCAGAATTGGTTTCATTTCTCTGGAGAATCCTGATTGATATAGAGGGGTATGAAGATATTGAATATATCTGTAAGCATGAATGACTGACATTTCATTCATTGTCTAAATATCTGCTGAGTTTCACTTGTGATGAACAAGTGGCTAATAACTACTATTTCCTGAAGCATTTTGAAGGCAGGATGTTGGCTGGAACAACCTACTATGGCAAGGGGAGGAAATAGAGCGTAAATGTGGCAGTGTGGAGTCCTGCCATGTGGTTAACAAGGATGCATGAGGTTTCTATGACCATGTAGATGCTGTGAAGAAGAGCCGTGCTTAAGAGCTCCCTTTTCAAGAAACTATACCAATGGGGTAAGGGGATCCAAGCAGTAAGAGATGATGTGATGTACTGTCAGGGCACAACCTTTCCTGAAGTCACTCAAGGTCTACACTTGTGCAATTCAAAATGCCCACCACACTGGATGATTGCCACAGAAGGGGAGATTACAGCAGTGTCACATAAAATACTTTTTTTCTCTTATTACTCTCACAAACAGACAGATCCAGAAATTTCATGAAAGAAGGAAGAGGAAAGTATCCTCCATCCCTATAATAGGTCTCTAAGTTAAGGAGAGTCTTGTCACAGTTGTAGAATGGGGGACAACTGTTTTGCTTTGGACATTGTAAGGTTAGACAACTGTGAAGTTAGGAAACACAATCAGCACAGAGCACTCTCACTTCTGACACCAACTTCAAATTCAGTAGTTTTTCGAAACCACTCTCAAGTTCAAGGATTTGTTGCAAAGACTCAAAACATTCACTGAAAGCTGTTACAGTCACAGTCACAGTTTATTCCAGCTAAAGAATACAGATGAGAATCAGCCAGGAGAACAACTGCATAAAGAAGAAAAGTATCAAAAGCAAAGCTTCCCTTTTTCCCTCTCCATGGAGTCATGGATAACATTACTTACCCAGTATTGATGTGTGAACATACACACAAACTATTGCCAGTCAGGCAAACTCACCTGAGTTTTGTTGTTCAGAGTTTTAATTGGGGGCTCCATAGTTGATTGACCATAGTCTCCAGCCCCTCTGGAGGTAGAGTGAATAGTGTGTAGCTCAAAGCCCCAATCATAAATCACATTGTTAGACTGTCTGGTGATCAAAGCCCCCCAGTTAACCAAAGACACACTTCCTTGAGGTCACCATCCAGATGAAGCAATGGCCAGACCTCTCTTTGAGTGAGGTTAAATTCTTTGTTACACAGATATGAATTTTAATTAGGACTTTCTGGCCACTGAAAGGTATTAGAAAATGATATATCTACCTGAGAATTCTTGGGGGAACTGGAGGGAGAGAGCATAGATAGAACAGGTTTGAATGAAGGCATTCCTTGAAAACTGTTTTGACATCTATTGCATTTAGACTTAGTAAGCCAGTTACAAATGTATGTCTTCCCAACTAGATGTGAGCTCTGTGATAACAGAGATGCTGTCTTTCTTGTCTCCACAACCCGGCACAGAGATTAGCACTAATAGGGTCTGACGAAATATTTGTCTCATGAATGCATGAGGATTTATTACAAGGCACTAAGCATAGTGCCATTACAGAGCGATACTGGTATGATACATGTAATTCTGATGATTGTGATAGACTCATAAAAAGTCAAAGCCTCGGTGATAAGTCAACCATGTCAGACTAAATAGAACAGAGGAAGAGGAATCTGGCATTTCATTAGGGCCTTGATTTGAAGTGACCCATTAGCCTTTTGGAGACAGCAAAAATATCTAGGAGTTACTGTCGAGAGAGAACAACTACTTGTAATCTCCAATGTAGTCTTTGTATCTTCCTTTCGTTTTCAATAATTCATGACCAAAGCCAAGCAATTTATGACCCCCAAGTTAATGACATGGGGTTCAGGTCCCCAAAACTTCACAAGATGGTAATGATGCTCTGGAAGAATCCTTTCAGGATGGCTGTAACCCAGTATACGTGTTGGGTGTGGCATAACAAATACATTTCAAAAGTATATAAAGAGTTCATCATTTGTTTTAACAGTGACATATATGATGACAGATCGTGAAGTTTGAACAAAGAAGATATTTTATGACTAAGATTCATGAACCATGCCTTTTATTTTAAATATCTCTTTGATTTTAGACTAGTTTTAAATTTATAAAAAAGTTGTGAAGATTTTATGGGGAGTTCCTATATACCCCACACCCAATTTTTCTTATTATTAATGTCTTAGATTAGTATGGCATATTTGTCACAATTAATGAACCTATATTGATACATTAATATTAGTTAAAGTTCATACTTGATTCATAGTTTCTCAGCTTTTACCTAATGTTCTTTTTCAGTTCCAGGATACCACATTTAATAATTATGTCTCTTTAGGTTCCTCTTGGTTATGACAGTTTTTGAGATTTTCCTTTTTTATTTTTTAATGGATTTACAGTTCTGAAGAGTATGATCCAGTTATTTTTTAGAATGTTCCTCAACTGGTATTTGTCTGATGTTTTCTCATAATTAAACTGGGGATATGCATTTTTGGGAGGAAGACTACAAAGGTGAAGAGCTGTTTTTATCACATCGTATTAAGAGTACGTGCTATCAGCATGACTTATCACTGTTGAGTTGACCTTGAACACCTGGCTGAGGTAGTGCGTGTCAGGTTTTTTCACTGTAGAGTTATTTAGTCCCCTTCCCCCACTATCCATGCTGTACTTTGTACTTTTTGGAAGAGTGTCACTATGGAGAGTTATGTTCCACCTCTTTGAGGGTGAAATATCTACATAAATTATTGTTTGTGGCTTTTTTCAAGTGTTTTCAACTATCTCTCTCTTTTTAAAGATATTTTTCACTTTTTGAGTCACTTGAGTAGTATTTTTTTTCCTAAGTAAAAGATTTTGTTTTTATAGCATTTTTAGGTTTCCAGAGAAATTGAACAGAAAGTACAGATATTTTCCATACTCTCCCTATACCCCCATACACAATTTCTTCTATTATTAACACATTATATTAGTGTGGAACATTTGTGACAATTACAAATCAATGTTGATATATTATAATTAACTTAATTTTTCATGAGAGTTTTCTCTTCGGGTTGTACAGTTCTACGAGTTTTGCCAACTGCAGAATGTCATGTATTCACCATTACAGTGTCATACAGAGCAGTTTCACTACCTTAAAAATCTTCAGTGCTCCACCTGTTCATTCCTCCCTCCTCATTCCCTCCTCCCCTGGAACCCCAACAACCACTGATTTTTTCCCATTACCTCAAACATTTATTATTCCTTTGTGTTGGGAATGTTCAAAATTCTCTCTTCTTGCTAACTGAAATTATATAGTAAATGACTGTTAATTATTCATATGTGGAAGCTAAGAAAGTTGGTCACATAGAAGTAGAGAGCAGAATGGTGGTTACCAGAGGCTGGAAAGAGTAGGGGGAGGAGAAACAGTGAAAACTTGGTTAACAGATGCAAAAGTACAGCTGGCAGGATGAATACTATCCAGTTTTCAATAGCACAGTAGAGTGACTTTAACTACATAAATTATTTTTGATTTTTCTGATTCTTCTGAATAGGAAATTCATCTATTTCTCCCTATTTATTTATTTATTATTCAGTCATTTACAAATATCAGTGATGAAAGTTCGAGACACTTTTGTAAACAATGATACCAGCCATTTAGTTCATCCCTAAAGAACTGGGGGTCCTGGGAATTTAGTCATGTCAAAGCAGTCTTTTTCACATTATTAACTGAAAAAAAGGGGTGCTCTTTAACAATTTTTTTTTTAGATTAGGAAGCAAAAAGAAGTCAGAAGAAGCCAAACCAGGACTCTAAGGTGGATACATAACGATCTTCCACTGAAGCTCTCACAAAATCACCCTTGTTTGATGAGAGGAAGGAGCAGGAGCATTGCTGTGA
>NW_007726605.1:332663-334763 GCF_000696425.1 Galeopterus variegatus
CTGAAGCTCTCACAAAATCACCCTTGTTTGATGAGAGGAAGGAGCAGGAGCATTGCTGTGATTGGTAAACTGTCACTGATGAAGCTTTCCCAGGCGTTTTTCTGCTAAAGCATTGGCTAACTTTCTCCAAACATTCTTGTAATAACCATATGTTGTTCTTTTGTCCTCCAGAAAGTCAACAAGCAAAATACCTTGAGCATCCAAGAAAAACTTACCATGACCTTTGCTCTTGACTGGTCCACTTTTGCTTTGATTGGACCATTTCCAGCTCTTGGTATCTATGGCTTTGATTGTGCTTTGTCTTCAGGATTGTACTGGTAAAGGTACGTTTCATCTCCTGTTACAATTCTTCCAAGAAATGCTTCAGCATCTTGATCCCACTTGTTAAAAATATCCATTGAAATCTCTGCTCTTTTCTGCAGGTAATCTCAGAGTAGCAGTTTTAATATCCATTGAGAAGAAAGTTTGCTCAACTTCAATTTTTCATTCAGAATTGTCTAAGATGAACCAATGTTAATGGTGTTGGCTATTGTTTCTGCTCTTAATCATCAGTCCTCTTCAATTAGAGCACAGACAAGATGAATATTTTTTCCTTGCAAATTGAAGTGGATGGTCTGCCACTGCTGGCTTCATCTTCAACATTGTTTTGTTCTTTCTTAAAACAATTTATGCATTTATAAACTGCTGATTTCTTTGGGGCATGGTCCCCATAAACATTTTGTCAAGTATGAGTGATCTCACCATTCTTCCACCCATACTTGACCGTAATTTTTTTAATTTAATCTTGCTTCAATTTTAACAGAATTCTTGTTGCTCTGATAGGGGCTGTTTTCAAACTAACGTCTTATCTTTCTTGGTGCCTCAAACTAGGTCCTGTTCAGACATATTATAACAAATTAGTATGAGTTTATTCACTGTGAAAATTTTTTGAAATACAAGCATAGTTTTTTTTTATAATGTACATTTTCCATGACCTTTTGAAGCCCCCCTCATATACTCATGAGTATTTGTATTACACTTTAAGTTATAACCCAATATAACTTTATTTATAAAGTTGCTAAAATTGTTCCAGCTTTGGCTATTGAGAACTTGTTCAGTTGCCTCTGTGTTGTTTTGACATATCTCCATCATTGTGGCTTTTCGTTGAACACTTCCTTAATTTCTGTTACTACCAGCAGTTTCAGATTAATCTTATATACTTCCTGCCTTGGTCCTGGAATTAGCCATTTCTTTAAGGAGCCTTGGTTCTTTTTATTAGAAAATGGTTTTAGAAACCAGGATGTTTGTCTGATGTGTGCTTATTGCTTCTGGAGTGTTATTTCTTCTAAGCCTTCTCACCTGGCAGAGCAAGGAAATATATGTGTGTCTACCAACGTCTGATTATACAAATATCAACAAATATTTATGTATCCATCTGTATCTATATTAGGCTAACCATGAGTACATAATGTCTCCAACTCTAATCCTTTACATGGATCATTCAAACCTCCTCTTGCTTGTTGTAATCTTCTTCTCCAACAGTGAGAAACATGACTCCCACTGGAAAGTGGTTTCAAAACTGTTAACCCGAACTCCCATGGAAAACTACTTTATCAACAGACCACAGTGCTCATGATCAATTCCTTTTGCCTTTAGTCTGACAGTCTTCAAAGTTACATACATCAGCATCTCTTTTCTCCATCTTTTTCACTGAGGTTATTTTATACACTTGTAATAGGATTAGATTCTTTTGTCATAGTCTATCTTGGACTATCACAAACTCCAAAGTGATCTTGGCTTAAATTGCGTACATTAAGGTTCACACTTGACGCTGTAAATTTCTATGAGTTTTGACAAACACGCAGTGTCACATATCCCCCATTACAACATCATACAGAATAGTTTTACTGCCCCCAGAAATCTCATATGTTTCACTTATTCATCCCTCCCCCCCAAATCCAGTTCTGTTTACCGTTTCTAGTTTTTCTTTTTCCAGATTGTCATATAAATGCAATCACACAGTATGTAGCCTTTTCAGAGTAAAATCACACAGTATGTAGCTTCTTTTATCTAGCAATATATATTTAAAAGTATAGTCAGCCCTTCATATACAGAAGTTCC
>NW_007726605.1:335914-337326 GCF_000696425.1 Galeopterus variegatus
AAGAAGTTCTATGTTGGGAGATATAAGCCAGAAAAAAGAAATGGGAAGCCCTGTGAAATTCAGCCTGTGATGGATATCTTCACTTTGCCCTTGAAAATCTACTTTCTGCCTCCCTCCCCTGCTTTTCAGTCCTGGAAGACTGACTTGCATGGAGTTCATGATGGGCTCCTTTGCCCTTTGATCTTGAGTAAATTAGGTCAATGAGCAGTCCTGCAGAAAATAAGAAAGAAGGAGGAGAGTGGGGCCATGCATTTGCTATCATAGCTCCCTTCCTGCATGGGTCCTAGTGACATGACTTAAAGGTGGTAGTTCTTAGTGCTGTCCACTCTGCACAAGTTCTCATTCTGATTTCTGGTAATCCTTCTATCCCCTTCCTCCTGGGAACTAATGACGGTAACAAGATAATGGAACCGCACTCTCCCTTCTGGTTTTCCGAAACCACGACAACCCTTTTGTAAACAAATATTTTATTAAATTTCTTTTGAATATCCTACTTTGAGTGTACCATATCTTTCCTGTTGGGATTCTAACTAATATATAACCTGATCCAGACCTTTGTTTCTTGAACACTGAGATTTCACTTTATGAAACAGATTCACTTTATGAAAAATATAGGAAGATAACTTGTTTCACGCCCAATATCTATTCATGCACTCTGCACCCTTCTCCCTACACTCAGAGATCCAGGATCAGGACTAATTCCTCTTAAGGCTGTTAATTTAAGGTGGAGGCTAGAATACTCATCTCATTCTCAGATTCGTCCTTGTAGCACCTTAGTTAAAGTTAGTTACTAGTTGCTTTTTGTCCTTTCTTCATCTTTGTTTTCTAATGAGCAGAAGTTCCTTTGTGTACGAGGCAAACTATGACTACTCAGGGCCTGAGTGCTGTGGATGGTTGAGGTTCTTGTCTAGTTAATTGCTTTGAATTATAAAGGTCTTTTTTATGGGTTAAAAGTAAAGTAGAGTATCTGGCTTGATTTCCTCTGCCTTAAGATTTGATACACCTGTCTCTCTGGGCAGGGAAGGCAAACCCATACTCAAAATTTATATGATTCCAATAAAGTCAACTCAGTGTCTGCTCCCAAGTAGGAGAGGTTCAATGAAATCTACCACCTGAGAGGTGATTCACTATTCTCTTCCCCAAATGGTGCCATATCAAGGGCTCAGGCTATTTTCTCCTTTTGGAAGGTTGGGCAGTGGCAACATTCAGACAAGATTTTGTGAAAATAAAGCAATGATGTTGCGCCCATGAATAGCTTGCATTTCTTCCATCATGATCCCTCTGCCCATTGGTTACTACTCAAGCACTACAGTGGCTTAAGAGTCACCATGGGAGAGGCCATCATGTTCGCTTTGTTAAGGAGAGCTTCCTTTATGGTGGATGTTTTCTAGACAGAATTAATATTAGACACG
>NW_007726605.1:338777-339946 GCF_000696425.1 Galeopterus variegatus
ATAGTGAGCATAATTTGTAGAATTAAAAGACAAAGTTCCTCCAGACTATATTATGACAAGAATAGAAGAGGTAACATAGCCCTGAGCCATTTCTATGAAAGTGTCCTACTATTGTTGCCATGTAAAGTTACATTTATTCCAATCTTCCCTGGTGCAGTGCATCAGGAACAAGACATTTATATTACTATATTAAATGTCAGATATCTTATTGATATGCTCCATTAAAGATGCATATCTGGCACAGAAGCTATGATTGTGGCTACTAACTAGTTAAACATATAATTCATAGTCCACCATTATCTACCATGATCCATCTTTTTCTTTGTAGGAGCCAGTTCTATGATGGGTGCCATCGCTCTGTTTCCTCAAGACTTTGATGATGACACTAACTTCTTTAATGACTTTCTGTATGAGTTATTGTTTCTAATTTGCCACATTGTTAATTGGAGGTTGTTTTCAGGGGTTTCTATTAGATTTCTTCCTACTACAATGCTGCCGCTCTACAAACAGAAATACAAAAACCAATGTGTGGCTTCTGCTTGCTTTTAAGTATACTTGTCTCAAGTATGTATTCACTGACTGGGAAATAACTTCACAGTGTGTTTATGTGTCCATTGTGCTTGCTCTACATAAGTCATATCATACAAAACCCCATTATCCCCCTGGTCTTCATAAGCTCCTACTTTAGTTTAACGACAATGTTGGCATATTGGATCTCCTGGTATTAGTGTCACCTCAGACCTTGTAGCATTTGTAATTTCTGCCTTCTTCAGTGCATTGTTATCATATCAAATGGAAGGATCAGAGGAATATACTTCCAACTGGTTGAGAGACTGCAATTTTCAGTTGTGATGGTTGATATGAGCATTGTGATCACCAGCTTTTGATATTACTCCCATATAGATTGAGCAATACTATAATGAGCTGTCAGTCTATCTTTCCCCTGGAGCACCATGATGTATTAGCTGCTACCACAGATGACTCAGATCAAGATAATGCTGTCACTCCAGCCTTAACTATGGTTTGGTAATTAGTCCACATTGCTTCAAATGGTTAAGTGCTGCCCCACTGTCTTTTAGGAATCTTATCATTCTCACTAATTTTAAGGGGCCTGTTTCCATGTCAGTGTTCCCTGCTTAACATCTGCCTGCAGAGGACAGCTACCACCA
>NW_007726605.1:340356-347341 GCF_000696425.1 Galeopterus variegatus
GGCCTGTTTCCATGTCAGTGTTCCCTGCTTAACATCTGCCTGCAGAGGACAGCTACCACCAGAGACGCCAATGCTTCCCTCCCCTGTGAATTCCTTATTGCCTTAGTAAAGGAAGTGTCTTATGGGGTGGATTTCAGATCTTACACTTATATCCATTCTGACAATCCTCCTCCCTGTGCCTTCTAATCCTTTCTCTACAACTACATTAAAGAAGTTCTAGAATCCTCAACTTGTTACAGTAGGATATTTTCTTTTTAAAATTATTTTTTAAAAATTATTTTTACAGTAGAATACCTTCAAGTCCAGACATGGGGAAACCATCTCAAAAGACTATTAGGATCCACTCCAAGGGTCCAGGCAAGAGAGGCCCTTCTCTTTTAGTAAGTGGAAAGGGGCTGCTTCTGTAGGCCAGGAGAGTTTGGAGATTTGGGGTTCAAGATTCTCAAAATCCTTCAGGTAATAAGGTCCCATTATTTTGCTTCAGAGCTCATAATTTGACACAGGAGACCTTTGAGAATATGCATTTTATCTCCTTCACAGCTCTGCCACTCTTATAATTAGCTCCCAAGTGTGTCCTGAAGCTACAGAAGATGAGGATTATTCTGAAGTTTCATAGACACCTATTAGCTTTTATTGTATCCCTTTCACTGGCAATTAGCTGTCATTTTCTTTTAGTCAGACCTCCAATACAGTAAGGAGCAGATTCCCTATGACACAATTCTTTTAATTATTGTTGCTCTCATATCAATCAAGTGCAGCTTTATTAATTGTGATGCTGCTCATTCTAGTGGAATTATTCACTTATTACTAGAAATAGGGTCTCTAAGACTATCTTATGACAGGGTGGTTATTCAGTTCTAAAATCCATTCTTGAGGATACTCTTTCGATACTAAGATTTCTAGGACTGCTCCTGGTACGATTTTTTTTTNTTTTTTTTTAGCCTACATTCTCTATAAATTAGCCAGAGGCAAAGCTTCATAGTAATAGCCAGTCAGTTCTGGCTGCTGTGACAAATTACCATAAACTGGGTGGCTTACAAACAACAAAGTTATTTCTCACTATTCTAGAGGCTGGAAGTTCAAGGTCAGGGTGCCAGAATGGTTGGGATCTGCTGAGTGCTCTCTTCCAGCTTGCAGACTGCCATCCTCTTGTAGTCTCCCATGGTGGAAAGAGTGTGATCTAGCTCCCAGGGGTCCCATTTATAAGTCTCTAATCCTATTTGTAAAGACTCCACCCTTATAGCATAATAACCTCCCAAAGGCCGCATTTCCTAATACCATCACCCTGGGGGTTAGAATTCAATATATGAATTTGGGGGAACCCAGACATCCAGTCCCGTTGTGGATTGACTGTCCCCCCAAACTCATTGAAACTTAATCGCCACTGTGACAGAGTTAAGAGTGGGAAATCCTACTATGATAATTGAAAGGTGGGGCCTTTAAGAGGTGATTGGATTGTGAGGACTGTGCCCTGGTGAATGGATTGATTCATTCATGAAGTAATGAGTGTGGTTCTGATGGCTTTAAAAGGAGAGTGACTGAGGATGTTGGTCTCTCTTTCTTAAGCCATCCACCATGTGACACTCTGCTTTGCTGGGAAGAGTCACTGTCCACCAACAAGGTTATCATCAGATGTGTTCCCTGGACTTTGGACTTCCCAGCTTCTGAAACTGTAAGCAGTAAATATTGTTTCTTTACAGACTACCCAGTTTCAGGTATTTCTTTTATAAACAACAGAAATGGACTAAGTCCATGGAATAAACTTTGTTTCTTAGATTTTAGATTTTTTTATTCCAGGGAAATAAGAATGATGGGGAAAAGCAGCAAAGCAAGGAAAAAGAAAAATAAAAAAATCAAATACAGGCTAGGGTGTTACTGAGCTGATCACATTGTTTTTCAAGAAAACAGTACACAGTCAGTTGCTTGCTCACACACAATGTCTCTGGAGTGGTAGTATGGTACTAGTGTAATTTTCAGAAGGGTAGGAAGGCTGAAAACTTCATCCACTGGCTCCTTTTCATCTTTTATCTCTCAGTGGTCCGAGTTTACCTTGTGGTGTATCAATTCTCTTGCATTTCTAAATTATATTTCCCATGCCCTTTGAGAAGCCAAAGAGATTAAATGTTCTGTACTATGGCACTTCAATTGAATCCAGAAGTTACAAGAGTAAGTAAATCCTCCTTGATCCATTCAACCTGGACTTGGTAGTGTAGCTGCTCTGCTTCCTGTCAATGGGGGCCTGATGCAGGCTAGGTCAGATTACCCATATCTATGTCTCCTAATGTGGTGGTAGTTAGGGCTTTCCGATGAGCAAGTATCAGAGGTTATAGATTGCAGGTAGGGCTGAGTAAATATTTGGAGGTGCATAAATTAGATCTCATCTAATACTAAAATATAAAACTATTGAAAAGGGCTGGCCCTGTGGCTCGCTTGGGAGAGTGCGGCGCTGGGAGCGCTGAGGCCACGGGTTTGGATCCTATATAAGGATGGCCGGTGCGTTCACTGGCTGAGCACAGTGCTGGTGACACCACAGAAGGCTGAAAACTTCATCCACTGGCTCCTTTTCATCTTTTATCTCTCAGTGGTCCGAGTTTACCTTGTGGTGTATCAATTCTCTTGCATTTCTAAATTATATTTCCCATGCCCTTTGAGAAGCCAAAGAGATTAAATGTTCTGTACTATGGCACTTCAATTGAATCCAGAAGTTACAAGAGTAAGTAAATCCTCCTTGATCCATTCAACCTGGACTTGGTAGTGTAGCTGCTCTGCTTCCTGTCAATGGGGGCCTGATGCAGGCTAGGTCAGATTACCCATATCTATGTCTCCTAATGTGGTGGTAGTTAGGGCTTTCCGATGAGCAAGTATCAGAGGTTATAGATTGCAGGTAGGGCTGAGTAAATATTTGGAGGTGCATAAATTAGATCTCATCTAATACTAAAATATAAAACTATTGAAAAGGGCTGGCCCTGTGGCTCGCTCGGGAGAGTGCGGCACTGGTAGCGCCGAGGCCACGGGTTTGGATCCTATATAAGGATGGCCGGTGCGTTCACTGGCTGAGCACGGTGCTGGTGACACCACACCAAGGGTTACAATCCCCTTACCGGACACACACACACACACACACACACACACACACACACACACACACACAAAATAAATTTAAAAAAAATAAAACTATTGAGAAAATAAATCAATTCAAAACTACAGTAACAAGAAATTAATTTTGTTTCCTTTCCATCTCTTTCAATGATAAGACTGCTATATGTTGGGAAAATATAGGAAAATGGTCAGGGCCCCTCAGATGTTCATAATCTTGCCAAGCATTTGCTGTGAATAGTTTGTGTATGGGCTGAGTTAGTGCACCTGCATGGTGCTGTGATTTGGCTGGCCTTTTACTGCCTCAGGCATCCACTGCACATGGCAATGGCTTTCCAACCTCTGGCTTCCAAAGACCTGTTTGCCAGTTACCTAGCTCATAGACCTGTGTGTAAAGCATCTGGTGACCCAGCCTGGCATGTGAGGGGTCTGGTGACCCAACCTGGCATATGAAGGGTTTGTGACCCAGTCTGAAATGGGCTCGAGGGGTCTGTGAGCTCCAGACCCAGCCCTAGCTTGACAATTGGCCCAGTTGGGGATGGATTACTGACTGGCAGGTAAAAGAGCCTGACAACTGGGGTGGTCAAGTAGCTTTACATTGGCGTCATGAACAGGATTAGTAGCTTTGCAATTGGTGTCATGGACAGGATTCTGACATTAGCCTTGCCAGAGTGCCACAATTGGCCCAGTCGGCAAGATTATGGGCAGGTAAAAGACCACGACGACTGGTATAGTCGTGTAGCTTTACAATTGGCTATGTCAACGGGTTCTGACATTAGCAGAGCACTACACTATATAATAACATTGGCAATTTATTGTGTACTTGTTGTGTGCTAGGTATTATGCTAAACACATATTATCTCATTTCATTTTTACAACACTGTAAGAGGGACATTGCAATTACATCATTTTTATATAGAATGAAATTAAGACTTTGAGGAATGAAAAAACTTGCCCAAGGCTACATAGCCAGGAAACAACATAGTGAGAGAAAATTCCAACTTAGGTAGTGGCACTCCAGGTAGTATATGCAGAGATGTGAGGAGTGCACAGTGATTCTTATCAGTCTTATTTATCTTTTGCACTTTTCATCTTTGTCTTGGAATAAGAACCTACCTAGAAAGACTTAAGAGAACTTAAAGTAAATTAAATGAGAATAGCAATATTACCTATGTGATAGGGTTGTGATAATTAAATAAGTTAACCCAAGAAAAGAACCTAGTTTACTTCTGATACATAGTAAGAGCTCAATACCAGTTAGCTATTACTACTGTTATTGTCACTATTATTACTATTAAGGTTGGCCACTCTTTTTGCAAAAATTCTAACCATAATATATTGAATGGAAGATCATTGAGAGCCATTCAAAAAGACAAATGCTTCTTGCACTCAGTGATTGATAAACATGTATTACAGGTGTTCCAGTCCTAATACGGGACATCATCCTGACCTGCTTGTTACCTTCCTAATTACTCCTAACTTTCCTCTATTTTTTCCCAGCTGGTGAAACTTTTTGACTCTGTTTTACTGAGTCCTGCCCTCTGGCCTTGAACTTTGTCTCTATTCCCATTTTAGTACTTGTTTTTTGGATTCTTACTACTTAAATGAACTTGAGACTCAATCCTGATCCATTTGGCCCATCAGAACAAAACCCTATTTTGTACTAGTTCTGGCCTCAGCCCTCTTCTCTTGAGGTTTTTTCCCATTTCTGTACTTATGGATTGTTCTTTTTCTCTATAATCCTGTATTAGCAGAGACAATGTCACTTAGTTCCCAATGCAATTACTGTGCACCTATATTTTGACTAGGAGTTTCTAGACTCTGAGCACTGTGCTAGGAAATTCAGAGGCCCTCTTATTTTGCCAACTAATTAAAACAGTTTTAGAAAAAGGAAATGTAGTTATTGTAAGGAATCTTGACTTTAGAATTACACAGGCCCTGCTTAATGATCTCTGCATGCACAGAAATTTATCTAGGAACAGAGACTTTGGGCTCCCAGTAGTGTGGCCAAGTTTAACATATAAAAACACTAGACTCTCAATTAACTTTGAATTTTAGATACATTTTTAAAGTACAAATTATGTCTCAAATATTGCTTGAGACATACTTATACTAAGAAATTATTTTTTATATAAAACTCAAAATAAACTAGAGTGCCATATTTTATCTGGCAATCTCACCATAGAATGGCACCTCCTGCCACATTTATCACCAGAGACAACCATTTAGATCTGTGTTACTTGATGGCATTTGAGAAATAGCCATTCCTCCTATAACTTATTCTTATCCTGATCTTGACTTTCTATCTCTTTGGGGTGAAACTGTCCTAGGGTGACCTTATATCTTATTTTGTGTGGGACAGTCTCATTTTATTTCTGTTGTCTGGACATAATTGCTAACAATCCTCTTTCACTTTCAGAGGTGTCTCAGTTTGGATGATAAATTATATGGTCACCGATGCCTCATTCCATTCTTGATTTCCTCCTCACCCTGTTAGTAAGTAAATTTTCAGCTTCTTTCTCTGAAAGCCACGCTCATCTCCAGGAGCTGCTACCATTTTCACTAACCCTTGTTTCATGTCCACAAGCACTGGGTCACACAATGCTTTTTAGCTAACACACACACACACACACACACACACACACACACACACACACACACTCTGCTCCTGAACAGCCATGATTAGTAGCTTTCTGTAGTTGTTACCATGTATAGAGAGAAAGGGAGAACTGAGCCAATTTTATTAAATTCAGTAAATATTAAGTGATTAACACAGTTAGATCAGGTGAAAACAATGCAAATGCCACTTGTTTGGAAGTATTTAAATAATTTACACTTTAAAAATATGACACATAGGAACCATTGATAAACCTACATTTTTAGAGTGTGCAGAAGTAAAATAATTTTCTTCATATTGCCTCAGGTCCCTATTTCAATTTCACAGTGTCTACCAAACACTATTCTTGTATCAAACAATAAAATATTCAGTCAAAGAATACAGTTGCGACTTTTCTTCCTGTGAAATGTCAAATAACTTGAATGATTGATTTTCCCCTTGATATATCCATTTGTGTTATATTCAGGTGTATGTATGTTTGAGGGGGGTCTTATAGACATAGGCTTTACAGGCACAGCCATTACAATATGGGAATAATTGCTGAGTCAAAATAACCCTTATCCTTTCCTTTATAAGGATCACATAAATACAATCAGGGACCTCAGCAACAAAATAAAAGTCTCTTAAATAAAGAGGGACAAATGGTGTTATTACTTAGACTGATCTTCCTTTTTTTTAACATGTATTAATTTCACATAAGCCAAAATATGAAGAGAGTTCAAAAGGAAAGAACAAAAAGCATTTCTTAGTAAGAATTAATATTCTAAGAATATTTATTTCTAAATGTCTGTACCTTAAAAATTAAAAAGTTGTTTAGAACTTACTAGAGAAAAACACATATGTCATTTTATTTCCTTTATGTTAACTCATCCAAGTTAAATAAATCCAATGCATTATTAAATCTTAGCAACCATAATTGGATTTTATTTTTAGATAGTAAGATAATAGCTGTCTTATGAAATTTAAAACAAAGGCTTTTTTTGAAAGCATAATATGAAATACTGCTGCTAATTTTTTCAGTATTGTAATGATATTCAAGGAACATTGCGAATGTTTTAGCATGATATCACTCATTTGTGGAATCTAAAAAGAAAAAAGTGGTTCTTATAGAAGTAGAGAGTAGAATAATGGTTACCAGAGGCTGGGGGGTGGGATTAGGTAAAGTAGCGACTACTGGGTAAAAAACTATGCTGCCCACCCTGAGCGAATCGTGCAGTATATGCATGTATTGAAATAACATACTGTACCTCACAAATATGTACAAATAAATGT
>NW_007726605.1:348034-359084 GCF_000696425.1 Galeopterus variegatus
TGCAGTATATGCATGTATTGAAATAACATACTGTACCTCACAAATATGTACAAATAAATGTTAAAATACTAAAAAAATTGATGTAGATATTCTGAGGAGAAAAATGGAAACAAAAATAAAAAAGTGTGTCATAATTACTTCTTTAGTGTAGAGAGGCATTAGCAAGAAAATTTCAGATGAGCATGGAATGATCTTATGAGGATCAAACATTTTAATGACCATCACTGAGCACTGTCCTGCCCCAAACCAAAGCCTGTGTTAGATTCTATAAGTGCAATTTGAAAGAAGATAGCTGCAAAATGAACTTGCTGGTTTAGTATAAAATAAGGATGTGTGAGAATGTTTCCTTGCAAATTTGCTTTTGATAAGCAGAATATAGCAAGCATATTTTACTAAAGAAAAATGTATAACAGTTCAAGTAACATAAGCAGAAATACAGTTCTATTAGTCACTTTTCTTACATCAAATAAAATATTTATTCCAAATGAATTGTCTAAATCAGGGGTTGGAAAACTAAGCCTGAAGGCCAAATCTTACAGCCACCTGTTTTTGTAAATAAAGTTTTATTAAAAAATAACCTTATTCATTCATTTAGGTATTGTCGAAGGTTGTGTCTGTGGTACAGTGGCAACTGAGAAGTAGTAACAGAGACTGTGCAGCCCACAAAGCCCTAAATATTTACTATATAGTTCTTTACAGAAAATATCAGTTTCTAATCTAGATCACTGGCTAATTTATTCAGTCCTCTAGATATAGTCCTTTCACCAACAGATAGTATAGCTGAGTCATGAAAGTATTAATTCCTATGAAATTTTATGACATTATAAGATTTTACTTATCTAGATTTATCTATGTATTAATTTGTAAAATGCTTATTAAGGACCTGCAGTGTTCACCTTACAAGATACAATGAATCTGGAGGTCCAAACAACCTGGTTCCTGACTTTAAGATCTCATCAGATACTAGGTTAGACAGTTGTGTAGACAGATCATTGCAATATATGTGTTTATCAAATGCTTCATAGCAAGTGAAAATTATCAGGTCTTGGTGCATACAAATCTGGAGGTCCAAACAACCTGGTTCCTGACTTTAAGATCTCATCAGATACTAGGTTAGACTGTTGTGTAGACAGATCATTGCAATATATGTGTTTATCAAATGCTTCATAGCAAGTGAAAATTATCAGGTCTTGGTGCATACGCTTGTACATTGTGGTGAAAAATAGATAGGCTTCTTCTTGTCACGAAATTTATAAAACAGATTAGTGGAAAAGGGAGGAAGAAATAGTTACAAGTTGTGACAAATACTATAAAAGAAGTGAGCAGATTTTAATGATGGAGATTAATGCAAAAGGGTGATTCTGCACAACACAGCTAGCAAGAACCTCATTGAAATGGTGTTTCAATTATCTATTGCTACATACAAGCTATCCTATGGCTTGGTAGCCTAAAATAACCACAGTTATTTATTTTGTTCCTAAGGCTACAATTTTGGCAGGGCTTGGCAAGGATGGATTCTCTCTGCTCCAAGTGGTATCACCTAGAATAGCTCTATGGGCTGGAGAATCCTCCTACGTGTTGGCTCACTAATATACGTGGGCAAGTTGGTGTGGTGGTCAACTAAGAGCTTGGCCACTGTTGTAGCCTGGGCATTGGTTCCTCTCCAGGTGGGCTTCTTCAGGCTACTTGGGTTTCCTCACAGCATGATGGCTGGGTTCCAGGAGGGAGTGATCCATGGGCAGAAGCTGTACTGCTTTTTATGGCCCAGCCTCAAAAGTTGCATAGCATTACACTGTAGTAACAAGCCCGTACAGATTCAAGGGGAGAGAGCATACACCTCACCTCTTGATGGGAAGAATATCAAAATCCTATTGTAAGAAGATAATGTTGTTAGAATATATTGCTGTGGCCATCTCTGTCAAGTACATTTTGCTCAAAAGGTAACAATTTGTACTATTATAATAAGGCCTGAAGGATGAGAAGTGAGCCATACTAATAACAGGAAGAAGATTATTCGAAACAGAGGTAACAGTAAATGTAAAAACACTGCAGCAAGAGACTGACTTGTTTGAGAAACCTAGACAAGACCAATGTAGTCAGCAAGGTGAAGATGACCACCCTCAAGTTTACAGAGCTCGGAGGTATTTGTTTACACTAAGAACTTCAAGGAAAGGCAAGGCTTTTAAGTGTTACTTTTTAGGTATTGTAGGAAGCTTTTGAAAAGTTGAAACAGACAAGAATATAATTTACTTTATATTTCTGAAGATCATCCTGACTGTAATGTGGGGAATGGCTAGGAAGCACTCAAAGGCAGGAGCAGAGAGACCAACCAGAAGGCTATTGCAGTAATTCTAGTAAGACCTGATTTTTGTCTTGAACCAGAGTCACTGTGGAAGTGAAGACAGAGAAAACGATTGGATTAGATAAAACGATTGGATTAGAGAAATATTTTGAAGGTAGAATTTGTAGGTTCCATTAAGTGATTGGATAAGGGAGTGAAATGTAGAGAATGCAGAAGAATCAAAAATGACTTCCAGATGTGTGAATAAGCAACTAAATGGATGCTGGTATCATGTGTGTGGAAGGGGAGCCCTAGAGGAGGAACACATATCTGGGGGATATGACTAGGAATTCACTTCTGGACATGGCGAGTTGAGATATCTCTGATGTTGCCAGCAGAGTTGCTGTTTGGCTTGAAGATATATACCTGGAAGTCATGAGCATATACATGGTCTTTTATGCTGTGGGGACTGATGAGCTCACCTAGGGAGAGAGTCCAGAGACAGGAGAGTGAGAGACAAATTCTGAGGAGGACAGTATGTGGATGTTGCTAGGCAAGAAATGGATAAAGAAGAAAGAGAGGTCAGGGAGGTTTGGGGGTACCCTAGAGTGTGGTGAGAAGACAGAAGAGAGAAGCCAAGAGGTTGAAGGTTGTCAAGATCCAGAAGACCTTCTGGGAAATCTTGCAAAATAATGATACCATCCGTGAATTCTCTGGATTCAGCAGTTTGGAGATACTGATGATATCATCGATACCAGAGCTGGTGGAGATAGATGTTCAGTTGGAAGCCAGATTGGAGGGGATGGAGTATGGATCTGAAGACAGGAGGAGGGTAGTGTGCATGTATAAACGTGATAGGTGCTGTTGTGCCTGTGCAGTGGAAACACGGGGAAGGTGACAATTCACCGAGAGACAGGAGGAGGGTAGTGTGCATGTATAAACGTGATAGGTGCTGTTGTGCCTGTGCAGTGGTGCCTGTGCAGTGGAAACACGGGGAAGGTGACAATTCACCGAAGGCCACACAGGAGAGGAAGTGGCAGGACTGCTCCCTGTAAGTAAAATGGTCTAGCTTACTGCTTCATCCTCTGAAGGCTATTGAATTAAAACATTTTTATGAGGCATTCCGAAATTTGTTACACATCTCCCTGCTTTCTTACGAAGAGGATAATGGCACTTTTGTTTACAAGAGGCTCCTCTTTCTTTGACGTGTTTGGGGCTTAAGAGTTGAGGAAGGACACCTAACTCTTATTCTAAATGGCTTCAGAAGCCTGTGCTTTAGGTTTCTTGTGTGTGTGATCGTGTGTACATGTGTGTGTGTGTGTGTGTGTGTGTGCGAGAGAGAGAGAGAGAGAGAGAGAGAGAGAGAGAGAGAGAGAGAGAGAGAGGCAAACTAGGATTCAAATTTAGGTTTGTCAGCCTCCAAAACCATGCCATTTTCACTGTGCTAGTCCATCTTTCTAACTAGTAATTAGATTCATTCATTCAGTGAATATTTTTGATCACCTTATAAAATAACAAAACAATCATGACAACTAACCTCTGTAAGAATGCTTACTTATGTGAGCAGGTAATGTATTAAGTACTTTACATGTATTATCTTATTTAGGTCTCACCACAATCATATGAGATCCCATTTTACAGGAGGGGCACTTGAAACCTGGAATGTTTATATAGAGGTTTCACATCCAGGGAGTGGCGGAATCAGGTTTCCAATCAAGCAGTCTGGCTCCAAGGCTCTTTAACTCTACTCTAGGATATTAGATTTAGACAGGCAGAGAGAAAAAAAAACATGGAAAGAAAGTTGTTATTTCTGGAGTTTACTGAGCTGGGAGAGGTAAGCCAAGAGGCTGCAGGGCGAGGCAACTGCCACTTCATCACTGGCCTTTTAAGCTCTATTCAGGGGTCTGGATTTTTATTCAAGCAATGGCAGTGTCTTGATGGGTTCTGGGCAGTGGGTGATGGAATGAGATTTGCTTCTAATCTATAGTTGGCATCAAGCATGAAAAGCGAGCAGGCTCTATAGACGTAAAAAGTGCATGCTTTATAACAACCATCATAGACATAGAGGATTTTCTCACCCTCATCTTGGTTCTCAGACTCTTTCATTGCACAGTCTTGGCTAAAATGATAATTATGATTCTAACAATACCAAGTAATGCTACCAACTACAAAGCAGTTAATAATAATAATCAGATACTTGAAGGAAGAAAAGAAAAAGAAATCTTCACACGAAGTTGGCTGAAGTCATATTTTGCAAAAACTTTAAAAAAAAATCTTATTAGGCTCTAAATAAATGTTTTATGAATGTGTTTAAATGCAATTTCTTTGGTGAAACCTTCCTAAATCCCCATTCAGCATTAGTTGCTATATCTTCTATTTTCCCATAACAATCTATTTGACCTCTACTTAACCAGTTAATATTCTGTGATGTCAATTATCCGTTTATGTATATACCAGTTTGTTTCAATTTGGTTCAGCAAAGATTTACAAAGCACTTTTAGTGCCCTATGCTAAGCATCCCCACATCATACCCTAAGTGACTTAGAGGCCTATAATAAACGTTGAATTATTGTAAAGAATAGACTCAAAATCTTTTAAATTTGTTATCCAGCAAGACCCATTTAAAATATATATGAGGAAACTAAACTCTTTTTTATCCTTACTTGATGCAAACGTTTTTTGCATTTAATGCAGTATTTTAACTATCTTTTATTTATTGGTCAAATATTGAATAATTCTGGAGGCAAGGTTCATAGGGAAAATATAGTTATAAATAAATGCATACTTTAAAAGGGCAAACATTTCTTGACCTTTAAAATGGCAAATCCCTGAATTTTGAAAAGGAAAACATGTTTTTACATTATATTTTATAAGGTGGATATAGCCTTTCAGTGAACTGATTGCCAAATAAACTCTTCTGCCATTACAAAACTGGTAAGAAATAAAAATATGCCTGTAGTGTTAATTGTGTTCTATCGTAGGTTGTAATTAAATCTCAGACTGTAGGCCCGGTGGAAGTTATGACTACCTGATGATAATAGTTTTAAAAAAGGTGCTTTCTGCTTACACAGTTAAATCAAAGCATATTGAGTCTTTAGCTACAAGTTTTGAAATTTCTTTACAAATGCAGGCTTAGACATTATTTATGGGTATAAATAATCTGAGTATGAGACTATTTTAATAGGGCAATAATTATTACAGAATAAATAGAGAGGATGGATTACTGACCAATCTGCTGGTTGATCTCAAGAGTGATTCATCTGATGTGAAAAGAAAATTAATCCTGAAGACAGAGAATCAGTTTGAGATGTTGTAGAGTAATTATGCCATTGCTACATTTATTCAGAAACAATTCTGCAAAGTACATAAGAATTATCTTCTGAGCAGTGGAACTTGTTTCAGATCATGGGTGGGGGCGTTTTTGTTATAGAAAGAATCCTTGAGATTGGAATTTTGAATTCTAATTTAATCTACATGGTTTTAACATGAATATTAATATTTAATATTGTATATTTTATTAGAAACAACTTAAAATTGCAATATTTTCTTCATGCCACCTTTTCACAGTGAGTAAATTTTACTGGTAACTAAAGAGTAACCTTTAAATTCCCCAAGTTTATAAATTTTTAACAATTTTGATGGAAATAGTTTTAAATTAAAATAATTTGCTTTTTAAATTTTTAAGTAGGGGCCAATGAATACAACAACATTTAGAAATGATTTGGGAACATTGTCGTGGTCCTTCATTATTATGATAATAGTAACATTATGATAATTATGATACTATAATACTCAGTTTTTTTGTCTCTCCATTTGCTAACATACCACGGGTTGTCCATATTCCCTTCTATCATTATGTCCTCCTCTAAGAGAATCTCAATACTTTTCTACTTTGATCTCATAAAGACTCTGAAGTCTAGATATTAGAGAAGCAATAGTGTGAGAATTTTATCTTATAAGAAAAGTCATTGCTTTGGAGGAGATAAGGATTCCACTATTGCACACCAATGCATAAAAGGCTCTTTTGTGACCCTGGAATTTGTGACACTATCTTGATGTTTCTAGATTCCTTTCACCACTATATTGCAGAGATTTGAGATTTCTGGAAGTCCATTTTCTGCATAATCAGGGTATTATTAGTTAATAATTTGGTAGTGAAAATTACTGTTAGAAGTGTCCTACGTGTCTTCTAATTTAAAAGGCAAGTTATGCTCGTGGCTTTAAGAGACTTTAAAGTTTTTACTTTAACATTTCTAAGATATTGATTAGATGCTTGAAAAAGTCTAGAAAAAAGAATACAGTTTTGGCAAATTGCTATGTGCAGTTTCATGAGCAATGAACAAAAAACATAGGCATTTTCACCCATCTTTGGGCAGATGGTAAATGGCAACAGCAGAGATTTCAAATATAGATGTAGCACATATATATTGCAAACAGCTGTAATAGCTAAAATACATGCCAGAAGACTTAATCATTTTGGATTTTTTTCCAATACATGCTAGCATTCAAAAATAGACTTCTCTTTTCTACAATTGCTATAGAATTCTTTGAAATAGGCAAGTGCATCTATGATATAAGAACTTTGCTGTGTGCTGATTAGGCTGTCTTTTCAAGGCTCCTTGACAACTGGTTGATTAGCAAAATTCTCATTAGTTATGATTTGGTGTGCATAACTCATGACCAATTGTGACTTCTTGTTTTTGCTACTGAGTTGGCTGAATCAACAGTTTTGTTATGTGTAGGCCTTGCCAATACCAAATATGTTGTTGAAAACTGAAAAGCTGAATTAACTGCACATTTCACATTTGTATATCTGTCTTTAGGTAAGAAGGACAGCTAAGATTTTAGGAATATATCTTTTATTTTTCACTGATAGTGTTCTTATATTATAATATGAGATTTTAAAAAACACATTTGTATATCTGTCTTTAGGTAAGAAGGACAGCTAAGATTTTAGGAATATATCTTTTACTTTTCACTGATAGTGTTCTTATATTATAATATGAGATTTTAAAAAAATTCTGAATATGTATCTTTTGAGAGGGTTCTTGAATGCTTGAAAAGAAGGAAGTAGCTGAGAGTTTTCCAGCAGAGATGGTAAAAAGTAATCTATATTACTTTAGAAATTTGGGGGGGGGGACCTGCCAACAAATGAAGTCACCACTAAAGTTCTTAAACTCCAGATACTGTTAACTCTTACGGAGTCTTACCAGTAACTTAGTTATAATAAGAGGGGGATTTCCAGTAGAGACTGATATTTTCTTGGCAGCAGAGTGTAGAGCATGAGAAAGGGGCACATGGATCCGGGTTAGTCCTTACTGACACGTCTGAACCTGTGTGAATTTCACTATGTATCCTCATCGGTGAATGTTAGATGATGTTAATATTTCCTACTTTAGAAAGGATTAAGGGAGATGATGGGTGTTAAATAAACTTTGTAAACTCCAGTGTGATATTTAGACGCTCGCTTGTGTGGTACTTGAAGGATATGAGCCACCGTCACTTCGCATTTTTCACCATTTGCTGACATTTCAAGCAGATAAAAACTCTGGCTAGAAATTGATGACGTCCCCATTTCTTCTTGTTGCAAATTCTCATTCTACTCACTCCATGGCTATTGCTTTTTTATCTGCACTATTCTTTTCTATTTTACATTCCCTCCTCATACACCATGTGTTACATGATAGTACTGTCTTTATCCTCTCAACAACCTCAAGACTTCAGAAAAACCTAGCATAGGTCTTTATCATAAAGAAGGTAGGAACTCATTTTAGAGTGGATATAAAAATAAAGGGTCAAACGTTACTAAGAATACATTCTGGGTGTTCTAAATCTGGCTTCTGGAGACCTGTAATCCATGTATCTTACTGATGTAAATTAAGTTTTATGAGTTAATAATTACTATAACAACATAGCTTTATTGTGTTTATTGTGTAGTATCATCTTAGACCCACAGATGACTTAATAATTCGAGAAGACAGATCTAAAGGGAAATTGTGCTGAAAAAAGGGGAAATCATTAAATACACTGGAATTTTAAATACAGAATTGTTTCTCCCATAATGAAGTGTGTTCTTAAAAATTACTATGATATAGAATTTTATGCAATGAAAAAATAGCATTAGGGTGGAACCCAAATTCTATATAGTCTTACAAGAAATAGGCTTAATAAAAGCAAAAAATCCTATCACACTTTTAAGCAGCTTAGATTCCAAATAAATATAATACATATTACAGTAAATAGGTAATATTACAATTTATTTAGAAAATGGATATTAAGTTTGTTTGGCATAAATAAACGTGGTAAAATGTGGCATTTGGAGTATCTTGAAGAAATGGAAGGAAGGTCATCATTATTATTAAGGCAAAAATTATATCACTAGAATTGGCACAGATGGCTGTTGCTTGTGCCTGCAAATGAGGCTGGCTGCCAGGTAGTGCCTTTCTGTGGCAGCATTATGGCCAGAATTCTTAATCCTCTGCGAGCACGTCTCTGGATCCCTTAGAGCTGATGATAACTGTGTTGCATTTATCTCTTGCTTCAATTATTCTCCCATACTTATCTTTGATGCTGCACACTGTGGATCCCCTCAGTCCTGTTCCTCTGGAGCTGTCATGTGCTCTGTCATTTCTTTCAAGAGGTTTTATTATTTTAACTTCTCCTCAGTATCTAAGGCTTTCTGATGTTTATCATATTTGAATTGCTTTATTTAATACTTTTAATAGGAAAAGTACATAAACCATAAACTCAGGAGTATAGTATAGCAAATACCTATAGGGCAATACATGTGGGCAAACAGATTAAGAACAAAGACGATGTATATGAAGGTTTGGTGCGTCCTTCTGTGGTCACTGTGTTCAACTGGGTAGTGTGCTTCTTTTTCACCCAGTGTTACTTGGAGCAGAAAGTGTAGACACCTTGTGAAAATTCATTATGAGCTAACACGGTTTTCTGTTTTACTGCTTTTTCCCCTTATTTATCCTCACTGTATCGACAAATTTAACCATTACAAATAAGAATTAAAACAGAAGGAATAACAGTACCATTTTCTAAAGCATAAGGTTTCCCTAAGTGAGTGAGATTGGTTATGTAGGAAGTCCATGTATCATTTAAGAAATTGGACTAAAATATTTCAGTTGATCATTCATTTATCAACAACCTTTTCTTCCTGCAGAAGATGAAATAAAAATCCTCTCTGGGTATGATGGGACACTTAGGTTAAGAGGAGTGTTCTAAAAGAAGATCTGTACTCTGATTCTTCCACTCTTCCTGACAAACTCTTGAGAAAAGTGGAAGAGATGACCCCAACTATATCTCTGGATCCAAAAATAATAATGAATTCATGGTCCAATTTACATTTAGAAACCTGGAATCACGGACTTTAAGATGGCGATGGGTCCGGAGCGGGCGTGCCAGAAGACAGCGCCAGCCTGAGAAATGTGCGCTGTGCTGCCAGAGTACTATTTGCATTTCCAAGAGCAACAAAAAAAGAATAAATCATTGATCAACTAATCTACAATGACAAAAAAGCAACTACAGATTCGAGGTTTCAGGGCCGACACAAAAGAAGATTCCTGAGAGTGCCCAAGCCGCGCAGCGGGACTGAATGAGAAGCCCGAGGCAACAAAGGCCAAAAAAGATGGCAGCGACGACGCAGAAATGGAGAGGAATGCACTGGACTGGCCCAGATCTGTGAGCTCTGTGAGTGAACCCAAGCCCAGCCCCGCTTGCGGGCAGACACCCGTCCGGCTCCCGCCTACCACACCAGGCTAGGCACCGGCACCAGCACTGCCTCCATTTTCTCGGGTGGGGTTGGAGCTGGCCGGCTCGGATCGGCCAGGCTTGCCCTCCTCCCTTGGCGCAGCTCCTCACTGAGCCGTGCCACTTGCATGCCTCGGCACGGGGCCCCCCAGGGCCTGCGGACAGGCCTACAATCCCACTCCCCCCATGGATCTCTGGTGGGGCTGGTGGTGGGGGGAGCCCCTGGCCAGTGTCGGGAGGGCAGGGTACAGGAGCCCACCCAGATTGTCACTCCACCACACCCTGGGCTTTGACCCAGGTAAACTTCCTGTTTCCAGGAGGCAGATACCATCTCTGTGGCCATCAGTTCGGAAGAACCCCAAACTGATTTCTGGTTGGGAGAGGTGAGGCCGGAGCGCTCTTGAGCTCGCTTGAACTTGCCAGGGAGCTGAATGCCGGCGGGCGCCTGAGTCGGCCCATGCTGGGGGGATTCAAAGAGGAACTGTGTGCTGTGGGATCCTCCCCCGAGGAGCTCACACCCTGGTGTTGGAGATAACTCAACTACACAATTAACCACAATACCAGGAGGAAAGTGAGAAGCCCAGAGAAAGCCTTATCCAGAGCCACAAAAGCACCCAGAGCGTCCCTACCAGAAATCTGAAAGTCTTCCTGGGTGGGGCAGGGCAGAGCATGGGCTTGAAGTCCCGGCTGATAGACGAGGATTGCAGAAGACACACCCCAGCCCTGTACTGAGCGCACAGAGTGGGGAGGGGTCCGGCAAAGGAGGCGGAATCTCTGCAAAAAAATACACACCCTGCTGGCAGCCTCTGCAAGGTCCAACAGCCCCACGTAGTGCACACAGAGTGGGGAAATGCCCGGATCGCAAGGTGGAGACTTGGCAGAACACACATACCCTGTGGGACCTGCAGGGTGGGATCCAGCAGGCAGGACCAGAACACATGGAACAGGGAGAACTACACGGGAAGTGGAAGATCAAAAGAGTCCACACACCCTGCGGTACTGTCCCGA
>NW_007726605.1:362794-367296 GCF_000696425.1 Galeopterus variegatus
AGCTAAAAATAAATAAATTAATTCACTCACATACACACACACAAAAAAACCGGGGGGTGGGAAGATATTACAACTACAATTTTTTGAAGTTGTTACAACAAGCAAACGGAAACGACATTGCTAGGTGGGAGGGGGGAGAGGGAGGAGGTAGGTAGGTTTTGGTGATGGGCCATAATAATCAACTATATTGTATATTGACAAAATAAAAATTAAAAAAAAAAAGAAATCTGGAATCACTATGGTAAGAAAGCAAGATGGTAAACTTGTCTGAAGGTAACTCGGCCAGTCCCACCAAATCCTATGAGTCCTAATAATCGTGGAATTACACCTGGATGTGCATATGCTCCAGGGGAGACGCAAGGGAGGGAGAAGCAGCAGACCTGAAATGAATGCATGTGATGGGATCTTGGTGGTGGATGGCAGATGGGACCTTAAGGCCAGGGAATTGACTGTGATGCTGATATCTCAGTGGATGCTGATTTGGAGGAGGTGACAACAGCTGAGATCAGATGAGATAATGTTTATATTTCAGTGGGTGTCATGAAGACAGACAATGATAGAGGATGAACTGCCTACCTATATTGTCATTTATTCATTCAAAAAACATTTACTGAGTGCCTATTGTATTTTGGGCACTGTTCTAGGTACTGTCAGAAAGTGTCTGGATATACATAAGCATTTAGATGTCATCCTATAGAGAAAGAATAAAATTTATATTATTCTTATAAAATTTCTGTTGCCATATAATACATATATTTATTTTATATTATCTGTATCACTGCCACTAGAATATGCGCTTCAAGAGAGCAGGGAATTTTAACCATTCCCAGTGCTTATAACAAAATTAGCACATAGCAGGTACCCAACAAATAATTGCTGAAACAGATGACTCAGGAATAATGAGACTATAGAAATAGAGATATGAATTATAGAAAAATAAAAAGTCTCTTTTGTGTATCTGCACTGATGGCTAAAATTACCTTTTGCTGTAGAGCAAAATAATACCATTAAGCCATAAAACCATCTCTATGTATCCGAAGTAAGTCAGGGTCAGTGAATGAAGGCAGATTTTCTTTTCTATTTCTGTGTTCACCTAGTGTTGGGAAACAGTGCATTCCTTTCACTTCATGAAGAAATAGTAATCATAATAGTAATGATAATAACAATCTTAATTTTCTTTCCAAAATCAACTAAACATTTATCTTATACATACAGAAATCTATGGAATAATATGTTTGGTGGCAGAAGTGGGAAGACTCTGTATGTGTGTGTGTGTGTGTGTGTGTGTGTGGTGTGTGTGTGTGTGTGTGTGTGTGTGTGTGTGTGTGTGTAATAGTTCAGTAAGGGAGGAGCACAACTGGGGTGTGTGAGGTCTTGACACTGTTGTCTAGGCCTCTGCTGCCCATTTCAATTGCTCTTGGTCACATGTGGCTATTGAGTACGTTACAGGTGTCTAGTCCAAATGGAAATATGCCCTGAGTGTAAAATAAAATCTGGATTTCAAAGAGTTAGCACACAAATTTAAATATCTCAATAATTTTAAAAGTACTGATTATATGTTGAAGTGATAATATTTCGGATATATTCATTTAAATAAAATATATTAACATTATTTTCATTGGTTATTTTCTATTTATGACTACTAGGAAATTGACAGTTTTGTGTATATCTTTCATTACATATCTCTTAGACATTGAAGAGTGCTGTTCTAAGCCACTATTCTCAGACATGTTCTCTAGGCCTATTGCTACTTCATGGACAAGAATATATTGCTGTCACATGTGCTGTGCTATTGCTCCAGTAACTTCCTACCTCCAGTTTGATTTTCTCTTACACTGGGGAATAAAAAGCTTATGTGGACATACCATTTAATTATTCCAGATAAGCTCTAATTGCTTCAGGAGTCAACTATTCCTAAATTATAGGTAAAAGAAAAATTATTTGAATGACTGGCTCCATTTTATAGATAGAAATTATATGGGATTCTTTACTCTTTAAATTGCTTATCTTCACTCTGGTAGATGTGGATTCTCTGTTATTATACAAAGTTAGTAGTGAACATAAAATTAGTAATGAAGTCACCAAAAGAAAGGTGCTTGCTTTTTCCTTGGGCATTATTTACAAATAAAACTTCTATTTCAGAGGGAATTATGCATGGGTTGGGTATATTATGATTAATGTAGAAGATATTTACTTCCACACGGTTTCCAAGGCAACAGTAGGCAAATGGGCAGAGAGGTATAAAGATAGAACTTTAGATACTACAGGAAGTAATAATTCCAGACCTTTATAAAAGAAGAACCTCCCTAATTATTGCAGGCAGGGCAGAAACTTAACATCTTGAATGGCTGAGCAGCTCTGTGTCTGATGCTGTCTATCCAGAGTTAGTTAAAAGGATAATTTTAAAAATTACATGGCTAGCATGGGCATTTAAAAGTCCTATTTAGGAAAAAGGATTTATGTTCACCCAGGTCACCTAGACAGGCAGACTGTACTAATTAAATCACTTGGATAATTACTATAATTTCCACATCTTCGAATTTATGTAGTGCAAGTTGTATAATAAGAAAATATTTGAAGAGGATCATCTGATCTAACATGGTCATTTTGGCAAAGATGAAAACTAAAGAGGTGAGGCTCAATGTTGCACGATGATTTAATGTAAACCCAGATTAAAACTAGGTTTTCTGGACCTTAGGTGTTGCCTCGGTGGAATCTGAAGGCAGGAAGAAAGTTCTAAATATCTTTAATAACCTCCACTGCTTCAAGGACCAAGACATGTTAGAAAGATCAGTTTCTTGTTCATTCCTATTTTTCTCATTGGCTATCAATATGATTGATACCTACAATTAGAAACATTCCCGAGAGAGGCTTCTGGTCAAGATGGCAGAATAGATGGTCGCCAGTGTCACTCGCTTACACAAATCAACCAATTTACAACTATTAAAAAGCAACGACAGCCAAGCTGGGACCACTAGAGCTCAGGGGAAGACAAAAAGAGACTTATGTAGTGTATGAAGGCAGGAGAAGCCAGGATGAGAGAACAAAAGAACCCCTCTGACCATTTTGAGCCCCAGCTGCTTCCAGCCTGGAGCTGCTGAGCACACAGAGCAGGAGCCTGCAAAAGCCACAGTTGTGCCCTTTGTCTGAAGTTGCTTGGGGGAGGCAGAGGAGAAGAGGGTCTTGGTGGCACTCAGGCCAGCAAGACCACTAACCAGGTTCCAATGGACCCACATAGGAGCAAGGAGCCACAACAACTGAAAAAAGGAGCCACTCAGAGGCCAGTGGTTCATTGCAAGTTACTGGCACAAGGCCAGTCCCATAGGAAGTGTTTGGATAATAGGCAGTGGGGGAGATGGACCCACCAGGGGAACACTGGGGCAGAGCAAAGACAGCTGATCAGCCCCCGAATCGGCATAGAAGCACTCAGTGGAGACTGGTCAGGCATATAGAACTATAGGGCATGCAGTTTGCTGAAAAGACTCAGGCCCAGATCAGAGTTTCCACACAACCCAGGTGCACTGAACCTCACAAGACCCAAAAGTACATACAAGGTCAACCATTAAAACCCGAGCTGCACAAAAAGCCTTCCACAGGGAATCAGCAGCAAAGCAACAATTTACTCAACTACAGGGCCCAAATGCTGGTCCCCACAGGAAGTTTCCCCACTTAAGAAGTGAGCAAAGGACAAAAAATTAGTTCCAGTGCAGAGTATAAGTGGTGGGAACAGCAAATTATCCAACACAAAACTGAAAGGAAAAACAAAATACCCACAGATCAGAGACAAAGTTTGATATTAACTAGTAAAGGTCTCACATCACCAAAGAACACATATAAAAAACCTAGAAGGACCAGAAGCCCCCTGGACTCCTAAGCCGGGGAGCAGGGAGGGCTGTGAGCCTCAGCCATGACCCCCAGCATCTGCAACCAGCCCAGCAATGACCACCAATCTGCCACAGGAAGTGCCCTGGGCTCCTGAGCCCAGGCATTGGGGGGCTGAGAGCCTCAGCCACACACTCTTGACATCTGCATCCAGCCCAGCAATGACCAAGCCAATCCTGGTAGCCCCCTTGCCTCCCCTTCAGGAATGAGGGGGGTGCCACAGGCCTCAACCACACCCCTGTCCTTTCTCCTTCTCCCACTCTATTTTCTTCCCCCTTCCTCTCTCCCCCTCCCCCCAACTGCTCTGCAACAACATCTTAGAATGTAAAAAAAAATAATAATAATATTAATAAATAAGTAAACCAAAAAAGAAAAAGAAAAAGAAAAAACAGAAAGGGAAAAAAAGGAAACATTCCTGAGAATTTAAAAATTTGTATTTTGCAGGCAGCAGTGTTTCTAATTATTCATTGTACCTCCCATATAGCTCATGGCTCCATTATAAAAAATATGGGAATCAAGTTGGTGTCACATGGATGTGATATTGCCTGTTTTTTAATGTCTATGACAAAATTGCAAACCCGACTGAATTTTGAATTCTGGATTTCCTTAGTAGTCCTGTA
>NW_007726605.1:367556-369087 GCF_000696425.1 Galeopterus variegatus
AATAATAATATTAATAAGTAAGTAAACCAAAAAAGAAAAAGAAAAAACAGAAAGGGAAAAAAAGGAAACATTCCTGAGAATTTAAAAATTTGTATTTTGCAGGCAGCAGTGTTTCTAATTATTCATTGTACCTCCCATATAGCTCATGGCTCCATTATAAAAAATATGGGAATCAAGTTGGTGTCACATGGATGTGATATTGCCTGTTTTTTAATGTCTATGACAAAATTGCAAACCCGACTGAATTTTGAATTCTGGATTTCCTTAGTAGTCCTGTATTCATTTGGCTGACTTATTTTTCTTCTTAACCAATGAACACTTCCTCTGTAATAGAGATGGTCTTCATATTGCCTCATGAATAATTTCTGGTTTTCCTTTAGTATACACAGTAAATGTACTGTTTTCTCATCATTAAAATAGCTGCTAATGGCTGTTATTATTACACAACCCATCTGGGGCTTTTTTACTTCTAATCTGATTCTTTCTGATGTATTCTGACTTTTAGTATTTTCTCATAGGACATTCCTTATGATTTGGTTTTCTACATGGCTTCATATTTTTCCTTTCCTGCTCCTGGAAGTCAGTGTATTTGTTGTCATTGCATTGGAATTAGAAGAGGAAAGTAGTAGATTCTTCTGAATTTTCCCTAACTACTGCTCCTAGAATCAAATAATTTATATTTAGTTTTATTTACCAAATATGCTGTCTGCTATGTGTAAGACACTATGTTTAGTTATGTGAAGGTATGAATGTAAAGGATGCCATCAAGAGCTACAGATTCATGGTGGAAATAACAAAATACGCATTTTCTTTGCAGAACCTGAAAAATTATAACTCTTGTATTTGTATTCCTTTTGGCAGATATTCAAGGAATTCTCTTATAATCCAAAGTGAATAGTATTTTTTTTTCCTTTTTTTTTGTCTTTTTTACAGACCAGTAACGGGATCGCAACCCTCGGTGTCGCGCCCGTACCGGGGACCAGCAACAGGATCACAACCCTCGGTGTTGCGCCCGCACCGTGCTCAGCCAGTGAGCGGGAACCGGTCTCCACATGGGATCCGACCCCTCGGCGGGAGCGCCGCCGCGCCCCCCAAGCGGCGCACTCTCCATTGCGCCACTGGGCCGGCCCGTGAATAGTATTTTGACTTTAAAAATATATTTTTGTACATTAATACTAAAAATTTATTATTCACATATACATTCTCTTATCCCACTTTTAAAGTTTAAATTAGTAAAGAATACTGATCCTTCCAATAGCTTACACAAGATAAACCATGGCAGCTAAATGTTTGTCATATGCTTTATAAAGCAAGTAAAAATGAATGAAAGTGTGGAACTTTAAGCCAGCACATTAAAATGTGTTATTTATATTAAAAAGTTGCATGAAAATGCTATTCCTGAACATGCTATTCAGGAATTATTCAATACTTTACTCCCAGAAGTAATTTTCTCTTTTTAAATATGAGAGGTCATTTTAATTTGCAACCAGGCCTGAACATGTTTTGCTTTTTGGTTTTTTTTTTTTTGGTT
>NW_007726605.1:370499-383680 GCF_000696425.1 Galeopterus variegatus
CAGAACCTAAAGTGAAATACAAGCAATTACGTTTTGAAGGACTTTTTAAAGTAGTAAATTCTCTGACCCAAGAAAATGACATATTAGTGTAGATAAAGATGGGACAAAAAGATAGTGAGTCACCACACAAAGTCAAAATATCTAAGTAAAATAATCAAGACCAAATCACAACAAAGACTATTCTTCAGTTGACCTAAAAAGTTTCATCGGGTCTCCATGAATAGAGATAGGGTATTTATTTTACAACCCCATATTCATTTATATTTAGTTTTACGTAATTATGCTAAAGTCAAGTGTATAGCAAACAATACGTAGTTTTTATTTAATAAAGGGGTTTCAATTACTCCTATATCTCCATATAATGAAAAGGCCCTCTACATTTGGACTGGGCCCAAATGACTACAGCAATTTCCAAGTGAAAGCCAGTTGGGTCTTAGTTACTGAGGTAACTTACAGCTTTTAGCACTGAATCCCATTTATTACCTTCTACTAACCTTTATGGAGCCAAATGAAATATTTCACACAGAAGCCTTAAAGCAAATCCATTTATTGGATGACAGCAATCAAAACAAAAAAGGACAGACACCCCTTCTAGGGCCCAGAGATATGGCACCTCAGAATGGAGAAGTGCCTCTCTGTTTGATACGAGGAAACAGCCAACAATTGGAATGAACTGTCTGTGACAAGTTGTGGTTGTATGAGCAGCTTGGGTTTTCAATGTACTTTCCCAAGATAAAGTATGTGAGAGTAGAAAAGGGTCTCATTTGAGTTACGAAGGCAACCTCGCCTGCTTGGTTTTCTGTGGTTAGTGTCAGTCAAGCTGCTTAGCTCCTCCCCCAGGCCCTGTGTATAGAATGGAGTCAAGTGCCAAATTGGCCACTTTGTCTGTGCACCCTGATATAAAACTCTCTGGCTGTGTCCCTTTGGATTCTGTTTTTGCTTTATGCTTGTCTGATGAATTTTCGTGACCTTTTTCATGTTGGCCTAATGAGGACGCTTGCATTTTCTCCACTCCCCTTTACCCCTAACACCATTTTACCCAGACAGGACTCCTTGACTCTTATTATATCCAGGCAAAAACCCTGAATTGCCTTTGTTTCCTTCTAATCTGTTCATCTAATAAGAGGCAGGCCAAAACTTGCAACATTTGCTTGATGTTTGACCAACAAAATAATTTGTTTTTCCGGCTAGACATTTCATGCATGACATAGAGATTTCAAAAGTCACAAAAATGTGTACAATGAGAAACATGCCTATTCCCATAAAAACAGTTTCCCATATTTTCTCTACAAGGGCAGATTCTGTTATTGACTGATATAACTGATTGACATCAGCTTCATGTGTAATTTTCTAGAGACGGTTTATACCTGCCTTTCTTCCTTCCTTCCTTCCTTTCTTCCTTTCATCTACGGTAGCATTTTCTACATGCCGGTCTTCAAGTTCCTTTTATTTAACTTAACATTATGTCTCGGAAGTTTTCTTTGTTTATAAAGTGGCCTCATTCTTTTAATGGACACATTTAAACTACGGTAGCATTTTCTACATGCCGGTCTTCAAGTTCCTTTTATTTAACTTAACATTATGTCTTGGAAGTTTTCTTTGTTTATAAAGTGGCCTCATTCTTTTAATGGACACATTTAAAGATTTTCTTGTATAGATATGCTTTAAATCATTTATCCAATTTATTATTGATGCTTATTTATGTGCTGCCAATATTTTGCGTTAAAAATAACATGGCAATAAATACTCCTGTCCATGTAGCTTTTGTACTCCAAGCTATAAAATGAGAAAGTCCATGTATTTACACTAACTTCTATCTCCTTTTCTCTCCTCCTTTCAGCTTTTGTTATTTATGTCATTTCCCACTGCTGGATTTATGGCATTCACATTCTTTACTGTCATAATAATCTGTACATTTGCTCTAGTCTTAGTCTTACATTTAGATGAACTTCCTACTCACTCTCAGTCCTTTGGCTGTTGTTTCTCCACACACCCTCAATTGGCTGAAGTTGCTCCTTTAATAGTTTCTTCAAGAAGGTATCTTGGGAACTGTATTTGTTGAGGTTTGTACATTTGGTGTTGTTTATTAGTATCTTTATACGTGAATAGCAGTGTGCATGGTAATTAAATTCTTGGATCACACCGTTGATGTCCTTAATTGCTCCACTGGATTTCAGCATTGAATGTTGCCACAGAGAAGGAAGTCTGATGCCAGTCTTATTTTTTTTCTCATTTAAGTGACTTGATCTCTTATCCTGGATGCCCAAAGAGTTCTTTCTTTATCTTGATATCCATCAAATCTATAAACCTTAATATTATTCTTCATCATTTATTTGTTTGTTTTTGATAGGACAGGGTGTACTATTTGCACTGGTAATTTTAAATTTCTTTTTCTTTGAGGAAAGTTTCTGAAATTTATTTTTGTATATTTGCTCTATTTATCATTAAATTTTTTTTTCTTTGGGGACTCTGTTTATACAAATATTGCATATCTTTTGCTTTTCTGCACTTGCCATTTTTTTATTATTCTTTTGATTCTTTTATTAATCTTTTACCTTCCATGTCTTTTACTGTTCAGTTTGCACAACTGTTTAATATCCTTCCTGCTGCTCCTAAAGTGGCCTTTATTTCTGTGATAAGCCTAGTTTTTTTTCTACCTCCTTTCTAAGTTGTGCTGGCTTATATATTTTTCTCTTTAGTTGCCTTGTTATTCATTTACTGAATCAAAAATGTATGTAAAAACTCTTACTTACTATGTTACTAAGGCCCTGTTCTAGGGGCTAGTTACATAGGAGTGAAAAAGGAGAAAAAATTACTTTTTTAGAGTTTACACTATCCTTGGTTTTTGTATCACTGCTGTGATCCTTCTTTTTATTGTATACTCTACGTCAATATACATATGTAATTTAAAATAAAAGTATACTTAATATTTTCTTTATATCAGTAATATAGTTCTAGCACATTCTTTTTTTTCAAAATATTTTAGCATTTACTTGTATGTATTTGTGGGGTGTAGTATGTTGTTTCAATACATGCATATACTGTACAATGATTCACTTGGGGTAGATAGTGTAGTTTTGTACCATTAATCCATCACTTTTCATTCTCTCCCTCCCACTCCCCACCTGGCCTCTGGTAATCATTATTCTACTCTCTACTTCAATGAGAACCACTGTTTTATTTTAGATTCTACATGTGAGTAAGATCATGCAGTATTTGTCTTTCTGTGCCTGACTTACTTCAGTTAACATGATGGTTTCCAGTTCCATCCATATTGCTGCAAATGATAGGATTTCTTTTTTTTTTTTTAATACATCGCTGAATGGTATTCCATTGTTGCTACCCATTCATCCATTGATGTTCATTTAGGTTAAGTCCATCTCTTGACTATTGTGAATAGTGTTGCAATGAACATGGGAGTGCAGGTGTTTTTTGATATATCTATTTCATTTCCCTTGGGTAAATACATTGTAGTGGGGCAGCTGGGTCATAGAGTGGATCTATTTTTTGTTCTGTGTGGAACCTCCATACTGTTTTTCACAGCGGCTGTACCGATTTACACTCCCACCAGCAACGTAGGGAGAGTTCCTTTTTCTCTGCATCCTGAACAGTAATTGTCATTTTTTGTCTTGTTGATTACAGCCATTCTTACTGGGGTGAGATGATATCTTATTGTGGTTTTAATTTACATTTCCCTGATGATTAGTGATGTTGAGCATTTTTTCATATACCTGTTGGTCATTTGTTTGTCTTCTTTTGAGAAATGTTGGTTCAGGCCCTTTGCCCATTTTTTAATTGTGTCATTTGTTTAATGCTGTTGAGTTCTTTAAGTTTCTTATGTATTCTGGATGTTAGCCCCTGTCTGATGCGTAGTTTGCAAACACTTTCTCTCATTCTGTAGGTTGTCTCTTTTGTAGAAGTGTTTACTTCTCTGAATTTCTACAAAATTCTTCCAATATTTTAACCTTATTTATGCAATTTATTTTTTGAGTACAATTTTTCTGCTATTTGTTTTGTTTGTTTTTCTCCCCCCCACCCCTTTTTTTTCTTTTTGGTGGTACAATCTTATACAGATGTCCATTATGGGTCCATAGGTCCTTTTATTGCTTATTTTTTAATGTTTGAATAAAATTAATTCTTTTTATATGCTATGGATTGAGTGTCCCCCAAAACTTGACCCCCCCCCATTGTGACAGTATTAAGAGGGTAGGAAATCCTATTATGGTAATTGAAAGGTGGGGTCTTGAAGAGGTGATTAGATTGTAGGACCATGCCATAGTCAATGCATTAATAATGGTGGTCATGGGTGTTGTGTGGAGGACTTTTACATTTTCTTACAAATCACCCAGTTCCACGTATTTTGTTATAAGCAACAGAAGCATACAATATCAATTATTTACACACTTTAAAAAAAAATTTATCTTTTTTTCTGGTGAAGGAGAGATCAGATTCATGTTCTAGTCCAGGGTCAGCAAATTGTAACTAGTAGCTCTAATATAGCACCTGGCCTTTTTGTGTGCCGCCTGTGAACTAAGAACAGATTTTACATTTTAAAGGACGATGATGAAGACAAAGACAGCAAAGAAGAAAAAGAACATAGCTATGGAGACTCTATATGGCCCAGAAAGCCCAAAATGTTTACTATCTGGTTTTTGACAGAAAAGATTTGCCCTTCTCTGTTTCATACTAGCAACAATTCTCCTTATAAAACAAACTAATTTGTTAATGAATTTTTTGCCTTTATTTATCGTAGGAAATTGAGATTAGCACTGCAAAGTGCCTCCCATCAATCTCTCTCCTATAGCTGGCCTCAGAAACAGTCTGTTTCCTTCAAGTAAGGGTGTGTGTGTGTGTGTGTGTGTGTGTGAGAGAGAGAGAGAGAGAGAGAGAGAGAGACAGAGAGAGAGAGACAGAGAGATTTATCATTCGTCGCTGTGTGTGTGTGTGTGTGTGTGAGAGAGAGAGAGAGACAGAGAGAGAGAGACAGAGAGAGAGATTTATCATTCGTCTCTCTATTCGCTACTTCTTGAGACAATGTCAAACTTGGTTAAGGAAATACCTTGCTACCAGCACAAGTATCATTTTCATTTGTGCAAATGAGAGATTATTGATTTTTCTCACAAGTTTATGTCATATCCTTTGGAGGAAAGTATTTTGATGCCTTTCTCTTAAATCTGCAGCCATGGGTTCATTCTCACAAATTCTTGCTACACTTTTTAAAAAATTTTTATTGTTACTTTTTTTTCAGATTTTACTCATATATTGTGATTTGACTTACATATTTACTTTCTTTAAAGGTGGACATTGGATTTCTATTCTTTGTTATGTTTGTTGTATTTGTATGATTTCTCAAAGGAGAAGAGCAAAACACCTACATGATTTCCCTATTTTAAAACAAAATGTTAATTTTTTTATAGACATGACTATATCTTTGTCTTGAAATATGTTGCCCTGAAACTTTCAGGAATAAAGATAGTGAAATAAAATATAGTAAAGATGATAGAAATGGGATATGTCATTACTATGCGTGAACAGTAAATTCTTATCAGACTGCCTCCCTCATAGATATCTGACAAGCACACAGTGCTACTGTGATTGCACACCATGGAAAACCCATCAGGGCCCTGCGTGGTTGGCTAATTAAACTTCACATCATGACTTAAGCAACTTTTAGGATAATTTAAGAAATATGCGAAGGACTTGAATATTCTAAAGATCAGGAATAGAGACTTGTCCAGTAAGTCAGCAAACCATCAATGCCTACTTTATAGAAGGCATTATGCTAGGTGTGAGTTTATTCTTATACTTAGCATCAAACAGACCATTTACATTAAACTTGACCAGAGCCAAGAGAAAATGGTTTCAACCAGAGATGTAATATATGTAAAATGAATCAGTTAAAGTGAGAATTTAAAAAAAAACATGTAGGGAAAAATTGGCTTTTTGAAGTAATGAAGACCATGGGAGTAAATAAGATAGTGAAGCTCTCATGACCATTAACTTTTCTTCTAAGGATCTTGACATGTGGAGAGAAAAATTAGGATAGATAGATGAGTTCATTTGAAAGTATAAGTGAAGAAAAGAAAGATTAAGTTCATATTGGAAGTTTGTTTTAGTTGTTCTTCACACATATTAACCTACACAGTGAAGTTAAAATCTCTTAAATTTCAGATTGTGGGTCTTATTTGAAATCATCCTGGCTTAGCTTAATTTTCAACATTTTGCAGTTGCAATGTGTTTCCAGTATAATTAAAAAGTAAATTCGTTCTGTGTTCTCTCTCCCCCTCTCATTTTCACCAAGGACGTGAATTCTTAAAAAATTTGCATAGTAACATTTACTTTCTTTTCTGCTCCATGAAGGAATATAATTAAAAAGGTGAAAGGCATTGTACTGATGGTTTATAATGCACTAATTTATAATAGTGTATTAGCATTCTGATTAAAATAAAATATCTAATGGAACTGGAGAAAGATTTCCCTCTTACCCTTCTCATTATATGTGTGGTGAGTCTGAGATTCAAGCAATGTTGCAGCAGAGAGGCGATCATAAGTGAATGCTGCTTAGGAAGCTATTCAACGGGCGTTTTTAAGCAGCTGTTCCCAAGCTTCATTAAGACTCATTATGAGTTGTCATGTAATGGAGAACTTATATTTTTTGATGATCTCTGCATACTAGTATAGATAAAAGTATGTCTTAAGGCAGAACTAAAAAGAACAGAAGTTGGTACATATTAAAAATAGATTACTAAAATGTCCTAGTTAGCTGGCACAGACCTTAAAAGCTCAGTACAATCATTTAGATTTAAAGGGAAAGATAAAAAGTGACTAAACTCACTGAGCTTTTAATACATCAACAGTTATATTTTAAGAAAAAAACTCTATACTTTTATATGAAAGGTACCTGGGGGTCCCAGAGATTGATTTGTACCCCTCATGATGGGAATTCAGAGAGCTGGCATGGTCATGCCTGAGAGAGGCATCCTGATGGCTTTTCTAATTGTTACCTGCCTTCAAGAGCAGGTAGAGCCACATATTCCTCTATGCATCACACTCTGGACACCTTTCTCACATCACAAAAGTGAAAGGCTGTTTTTATACTTTGTCAAAGCACGAGGGTTATTGATACAGCTAATTTTGTATCAACAGTGACCTCCAGAGTTAATATTTACATAGAATGGACCTTGGGAGTGGGAGATGTGTTTGAGGGAGGCAGTGTTAGAATTGGTTTGAAGTTTTAGAGCTATTTTTACAGAGCAAACACACTGTTTTTTTTTTCTTAGATTGTCAATAAAAGTAGTGAAGATTTATGAGAGATTTATTTAGTATTATTTATACTTTATGAAAGATAAGAAAATGCCAAGTATTCATATCAAATATTATCATTGCTATCAATAGGAGCTGTATTATGGGTCTGATGGAAATTAACGATCATGACTTTAGCACCCCAAAACACTCCTCCACAGGGAGAGCTGCCACTTACCCATCAAATGTAGCACTTCCTAACAACAAGCCCAGTGACCAGGAGCACTCTTGTGACCACCTTCATATCTAGATCTCCATGTCTCAGCGTCATCCACAGCCCTCATCCCCAAACTCAGTCACATTCATCCAGAACTTTGTATCCCTTAGAAAAATTGGGAAAATGCCAAGCAAGTGGTTTTCCTCCTGCATAGTGATTTTCTTCTGTGAAGAGGAGACAATATGTAGCAGGTACATGGTATATTTACCAGTAGGAAGCAGAAGAAGAGTAGCTCACCATGATGTTCAAAACTGCTCAGAGAAAGCATCCCTTCACTACAGAGATCCAGATGTGACAGTGGTATAGGAAGTGTGCTCTGGGAGCTGACAAATACAATCCGTGTAGCCACATATACTGCAGAACTGAGCATGAGGAGCACCATCTAACAAAAATCGCAAAGGCAGAGTAAGAAAAAACAAAAACAAAAAACAAAAAAACAAATGCATGCTCATAGAAACGTAGGAAAAGTGTAATGTTTCCTTTACTCAAGATTGATGTAAAAGGGAGAGAGTTGGTGTTAGATGGGGAAGAGAGTAGCTCTGGTAAAAGAGCAAGTTGAATAAAACAGGAGTGTGTCAGGTGAAAAGAACATTTTCCTCTGGTATTAGAATTTTCCAGAGAAACAAATCCAATAAAATCTGTCTACCTATCTAGATATAAATATAGATATAGACATAGATATATATATAGGAAGAGATTTACGATGAGGGATTGGCTTACATGATTATGGAGGCTAACTCCCTGTAATTTCAGGCTGCACCTGGGCTTGAGAACCAGGGCCACTAATGTTGATGTCTGAAGGCAGAAGAAGATGGATGTCTGCACTCAAGAAGAGAGAGCAAATTCACCCTCACTCACCTTTTGTTCCATTTGGGCCCTCAATGGATTGGATGATGACCACTTACATTGGTGAGGGGGGATCTTCTTTACTCAGTTCACTGATTCAAATACCAGTCTCACAGACACACCCAGAAATAATACTTTACTGCTATCTAGGCATCCCTTAGCTCAGTCAAGATGACACATAAAATTAGCCATTACAGCTCTGTTCTTGATATATACCCAGATTGTAACCACTTTGTTTCTAAAAACTTTTTTTCTCAAGGTAACGAATTAATTTTGTTGGTTAATTGTTGCAAACCAGATTGTTGAATGGCTTCATATTTGATAGTCTTTAAACCAACATCCTGATTTTACCAGTGGTTTGTTAACAATTTGCAGGCACAAGGAGAATTAATTACCATTGGTTGCCTATTTAATTTATTGGGGAGTAATCTAGGTAGGATATGAGCATCCTATTTTAATTGCTCTTAAGAGTGTTCAAAGATTAATTGAAGTGGCAGGTGACAATATTACTGTTTAGGATGACCTATCTAATCCCAGTGTAGCAAATCCAATGTTCTCCCTCACAACAGGCTTTCTCCTGTCTACCCTCTCATCACCACAGAACTTTGGATAGTATCTGCAGTTTCAAAAGATGCTTTCATATCTATTATTTCACAAGCCTGTGAGGAAAATAGGGTCAGAATTACAATCCCCATTTAATAGATGAGGAGACAGGTCAAAGAGGCTACATGAATTGGACAGGCCGTGTAGCTAGTTAGTGGCTGACCTGGGACTTCAACACAGGTGTTCTGAAATCTAATCTTGAGAGCATGTCCTCTCCATGAAAACACATGGTCACACACCTAATTACAGAAGAAGGGAGTCCTAGGAAAGAGATGAACTATTTTGCTCAGTCCATTTTCTAGGATTCCTGGGAAGATTTTGAGGTCAAGCCTGGATTGATACTGATTAATTCCTGCTAATAAAGCAGACTTATTTCAGAAGTTCCTGTAGCCTTTATTTGTTTGCTTTTTTGCAGTTGTGTTTTAAAACTATTTCTATATTAAAGAAATCGACTGTTAAATATACCATGCTCTTAATAGTAATTCAAAGTCTACATAGCTAGCTCAATATGTGAAAAGATGACAGGCAATTTAACTTTGCCATGCAGACTGTAGTTCTGCCTTGTAATGGATAGTACTACCTTAGTTTTATGCTGCATTTCCCTGTGTTCCTAAGGATTTAACAAACTGCACGGCTATGTGAATGACCTGTTCTCCCCATGAAAGATGGCAAGCATGCTGTGATGACAATACCATGCCATCAGTTTTCAGAAAAAATCCTCTCTGTTCCCCATGCAGCTACTAAAATAGAAAGGGCTTTGCTAAACTAAAACGGAACTCAGATGCTAAAAGGTCATGGTCTTCCATTATACATTTTTGCAAGCATCGTCCCTAAAGGTTATCATACAGGATTTTTGCTTCTTTAAATACATATCAGTTGAAATGGCTCATCTTTCTTATGTATCATGCCCGTGTTTCGCTGATGAAAGAGAGAAATAATTTTGCCATGCCGTTTCATGCAACCTTTCTTTCTCCACATGACAAGCTCTTTCATTTCCCATGTAACTTGAACTGCTCTTTTGATAATACTTGAGGTCAGAAGGAAATGGGATTCAGATAATATCATTTAAATGTAGTCAGAGACGATTCACTGAAAGAGCGTTTGTTTCCTCTTTGTATTATTTGACTCAGTATCAAAGTTCCAATTTGTTCTCTGTGTTTTCTCTTCAATTTAGTGTATTTTCAGTAACACATAGTGTATCAGTTTCAAATAGGAGTACCACAGAGTATGGCAGGGACCACAGAATTTAATATGAGTGAATTTAGGGTCTTAGGTTCATGAAACTGACCAGCTTTTCCCAAGATGTATTATTCACCAGAACATTAACGTTATAGTATGAAAAGGGTGGGCAGGAGGAAGGATATTTGGGAATTGTTATATGCACGCCTTCCTTTGGAATTCATAAGGCACATTAGCATATGAATGGCCCTAAGAATTCTTAAGGTAGGTAATTTTGTTCAACTTTGTTTAACCTAATATTTATCAAGTTCATTTCAGTCAATCACAGATATTTCAATGAACTTCTATTATAGGCCAAGCATTCAAGTTGCATAGAAGTTGCGATTTAGTCAGAAGTCTAAGTTGAAAGTACTACAAAGAGATAAAAAAATTGTAAAAATCCTTGTCCTTATGGAACTTGCATTACATTGGAGGACACAGACAATATACAAATAAATAAGTAAAATGAATAGTATGTCAGTTGGTGCAAAGGGCTGTAGAGCTAAATAAAGGGGTGAAGAAATGGGGGGTGGGGAGGGGGAAGTTGAATATTCATTTGACCACAGAATCTGTACTGTACACACTTATTAAGGTCTTGTGGAACTGGGGTTCAGCAGAAAATATTTTGGGTTCCACTGAGTTGGACCTTTAGTCAGGAGCCTTGGTTAGTTCACATTCCAGATTCATACTTTATGTTTCTTTACAGAAGATGGTTTATTTTTAAAGTGCCCTCTATCCCAACTGTATTTTTCTGAATTTGACTAATACCTGAAATATATAACCTAGTGCTTATATAATACTTCACAATTTTTAAATGAGTTTTGTCCTTGGAGGGAATGAAATAGATAACCAAAATTCAGATTAATAACCACTAGATGTCGGTGTTATCACTGGGGAACAGAGATGATCTTAAATCTCCTTAGCAGGCTTGGTTGACCTAGATAATTCACAGCATAAATAGATATTAAAAAATATCTTCCTAATCTATTAAAACATAACTATGTAACTTTCACAAACACTTCCTAGATGATAAAGACAAATATAAATATATTTGGAATAAAATTTAAAGAAACATAAGAATGTAGGCTTATTTACCAATTAATCAAGTGAAACATTTTATTGAAATATCTTATCTGTGATATTTCCTCAGTGTTAGTTAATATATTAAAGAAACTTCTAATGAGCAACTATTATGTATTAGGTACTCTACTAGGCACACAGAAGAGTAAACTTAATAAGCTACTGTCCCTTAGAACAAAGGTAGTTCATAGTACAATGTGATAAGGTAGTAAATTTTTAGAGACACAGATGACAAACACATAATGTGGAGGCAGGAGGAGGGAGGTGGAAAAGTGGCATAATCAGCTTCACAGGCAGTTCAGATGCTACAGGGAGGACTGACTTGCAGAACAAGTCTGGAGGAATAAAGAACTTAGGACACTTTTGCAATAATACAGGCAAGAGGTAAAGAGGTTGGCAAATATTTAGACCAACTTACTTCACAGAGAAATTAGAAGCCATCAGGCAGCAACTCTTTCAATTCCACTATAACATCTGTAAAAATATGTGCTCATTGATCAATTTTTTTCTCTCTCTTTTTACTATGGCACATAGGTAGCTCTTTTTTAATGCAAGTCTAATGTGTCTACCTGTCCTTGAGACCTTATACCCTTTCTCTTGTCAAGGGCCTTGTGGTATTGAGTATTCTGAAATTTCACTATTTTCCTCTTTCATAGGTTTCTTCCAGTCAGAATTTACATATGCTCTATTATCTTTAATCTTAAAAAAGAAGAATCCATCCTCCTAATCCACCAACAGAGAACCTCCAGTATTGCCACAAAAGTCTTACAATTGCCACCTTCAAGAAATCAATGGCACTTGCCACTCATTCACTTCTCAAATGGCAGCAATATGCCTCTGTTCACACAAACTGCTCCCACCAATGGTTACTCAAAACATTCATATTCCAAAATCCAATGTGTGCTTCGTTCTTCACCTTGTTTGATGGTCTCATAGCATCTGCCGCTGGTGAATATTTCCTGCTACTTGAAATACCATCTTCCCACACATTGTATTTTCCTAGTTTTCTTTCTAATTATCACCACTGTTTATCAGGCATTTCATTGCCTTCTCTGCCTCTCCCTTTTTCTCAGTGATTTGGTTTAGGTCCTTCCTTGTTCTCACTCTCTGCACTTTCTGCAGCTAATACTTAACTCTCTTATGCCTAGCTATTTTTATCTGTATGCCGAAGATGCTGAGGTCTTTGCCTTCAGCTCAGTTCTCTCTTGTTTTTTGCTTAAAATCTTCAAATCAGATATATTAAACATTAACACATCATTTTTCTCTTAAAACTTGCTTCTTCACCAATGCTCAAACCAGAAAGTTTGGAAACATCCTCGATTTTTCCTTCTACTTTTGTGACTCCATCCAGTAAATTCACTTACACTCAAACTTATTTGTTGACTACCTATCATATGCCAAGTGCTCAGGATATGGTAGTGAACAAAAAAGGCAGATTTCTGAGCTCATGAGCTTAAAGTTGAGTTGGAGAAGCAGACAAAAAAGACAGTAAGTCTGGCCTGCCCCGTGGCTCACTCGGGAGAGTGTGGCACTGGTAGCTCCAAGGCGCAGGTTCAGATCCTATATAGGGATGGCCAGTGCACTCACTGGTTGAGCGTGGTGCAGACAACACCATGCCGAGGGTTGCAATCCCCTTACCGGTCAAAAAGAAAGACAATAAGTTATACATCATAAATCATGATAGATATTTTGAAAGGTACACTGTGAACAAGAGTACTGGGGACATAACATTTAGACAAGGGGTTCAGGGAAGTGCTACTTAAACTGAGACTTTGAGCATAGTATTACATCAGTTATGTGAAAGGTGGGCAAAGCATGTTTCACACAGAGGGAAAAATGTATGCAAAGTCATTAAGATGGGAAAGAATTTGCCAGAAGGCCAATAAAAAAACTGAAGTCTGTTTGCATCTCTCTC
>NW_007726605.1:384961-386483 GCF_000696425.1 Galeopterus variegatus
AGCTGAGACTCATTCTTCAGGCCATGCAAGAAGGCCTTACTTAGCCAGCAGCTCCATCCTCACCTCCTGGTAAGAGAGAGTCCCACGTAAGCCCCTGTGCTTCTCATTCATAGCTAACTGGCTCTAGTTTAGTGTTAATCTTCCGTGCTAGACTATAGGCTTGATGAGGACAGAGAACTTGTCTGTATATATATTTTTAAACTCTTTACCTATGGTGACTGCTGTATTTCTACCATATTGTAAGCACCTAGAAAGAATTTGGGTGAGCAAATGAGTAAAATGAATGAATTCCTGGATATTGAAAGAGAGGCAGACATCCAGGGTGATGATCAGCTAATCCTCAGGTGATCACCCACCCATGTTGACGGACAGGTTTATGTGGAAAGGATACTGAAATCAGTTTGGGAAATTCAAATTTAAGTTAAGAAGTCACAGTCTTTATCTGGATTATTTCATTAAAACAAAACAGAAGAAAACAAAACAAAAAACAAAGGAAAAACCTTCTTTTGCTCTTCCTTCAACCCCTATCTCATTTCTACTGCTCCCCTTGACAGAAAAACTCCTCCAAATAGCTGCCTGTAGTTTTTCCCACTTCTGCTTGTTCTATTAACCCATTTCAATGGACTTTTATCCCTACCATGTAACAGGAACTACTCTTACCAACTTCTCTAATAACGTACTTGTTGCAAATTCAATAGTTCAAATTCAATCATACTCAGGAGCATTGATATCGTTCATCATTTCTTCTTTCCAGAAACACTTTTTTCTTTGTTCTTTTTCTTAGTTCTCCTAACACCTCACTGCTGGTCACTTTTTTGCTGGATTAAGCTCAATTTTACAAATATCAAATATTGGGGAGACCCAGGGCTCAGTATTCATCTCTTCCCTATCTCTGTGTTTTTATCCAATCTTAGGGCTTTACAAAGCATCTATGTCTGAGGGAGTTCCAATTGTATGTCTAGCCCTGATCTCAATCCTGAGCCCTAGACTTTTCTATTCAATTTTCAACTTAATATCTGCCCTTAGATGCTATTTAGATATCTCAAACCCAATATGTCAAAAACTGAACTTTTGAATTTCCTCTCAGAACCTGCTCCTCCAGAAGTCCTTCTCATCCGGATAAATGCAATTTACTCTACCAGTTGCTTAATCCAAACATCCTGAAGTCATTCTTCACTCCTCTCTTGCTCTCACACCCCACATCCCTTCTATTGAGATCCTAAATGCTCTGATTTTGAAATATGTCTGGAACTCAGCTCCTCCTCACCACTTGGCAAAGTAATCAAACTGGTCCCTAAATTCCATCCTTGTCCCATATAGCCTGTTTCTAGAAGCATGGCAGTCAGAGTATTTTTTTATAGAAGTTTCCAGTTCATGTTACTACTGTTTTCAAAATTCTCCAATGGCTTCCCATTTCTATCTGTCCTTACCATCGCCTTAATGACCCTACATGATTTTTCCTCAGCCTTCAGTTCTGACTTTATTTCATTGTTTTCTCTCTTGGCAAACTGTCCTCCAAACA
>NW_007726605.1:387821-389739 GCF_000696425.1 Galeopterus variegatus
AAAGAAAGACCACAACAATATGCTGAACTTTCAGAAGGAGAGAACAAATAAAGAATACTAGAGAAGGGAGGGAGGGGACTTGGAAGTGGTAGGTTGGGCAAAAAGCAGAAAGAAATATAATTTGTAAGAATGAATATGCTAATAATAAATAAAAATTTAAAATGAAAAGAAAAAAAATAGAATCTTTCATCACTCTGTGTCCCACCAACCTTAACCTCATAGCACTTATCACTTAACACATTATATATTTCTTTCTTTATTGTAGATAGTAGGCACATGAATTCAATCAGAACTCTAAGTAAAACTAGTACTATGGTCCAAATTCAAATGACCTATTTTGTTTCCTTCTATTTGACTCAAATGAGGCAAAAAACCTGGAAGCTTTTTCATATGTGTACTGCTTTTCAGATGACACGTTGCCTCCTAAGGACAATTGATTATATTATATAGAATTATGTGGTTCTTCCTTTTGCTGAAAATTTAGACTCTTTTTTTCCATNCGTACTGCTTTTCAGATGACACGTTGCCTCCTAAGGACAATTGATTTATATTATATAGAATTATGTGGTTCTTCCTTTTGCTGAAAATTTAGACTCTTTTTTTCCATGTCTGTTCCCATGCTTTTCCCCTAGATTACTCTGATTATTCATACGTATTTAACCTGATGAGCTCATTTCTCTTATTCTTTTACCTCAGGGCTTTTGTGAAGTTTACTTTGCACAAAGAAGGAGCAGTGACACCGTCAGTAACTTAGTTCTCTAAGCCAGTCTGATTCTTACAGAAAAATTCTAAAAGAGTTTACCTCATTCTTTTAACATCATAACATTTTCAAAACAACATAACATAGCAAAAATAATTTGTAAAGCTTTACACAGCAATTTCCCAACACCCCTCAACACCATGTGCCAGCTGGTGCTCTCAGGGTGAATGGCTGGGTAATGGCTCAGTTCCCAGGGAGAAGGAAATGAATATCTAAGCAAGTTTTGTGTTTTGTTTCTATGTGCAATTAAATTCCCTTTAGGCAGACACTTTGTTTTCTCAAGGCCATTTTCCCTGGGCCTAGGATTGTGTCTTACATTTTGTAGGTATGTAAAAAATTAATACACATTGAATTAAATGAGTGAATAAATAAGTAAAAATAAGCAAAAGGAGTTCACATAAATAGAGAAGCAACATAGTTTTCTGGAAGGAGACTTTTATATGGTGTGAGGAGACCTGGGGTTAAACCTTGATCAGATAAGCATGTCACAGCCTCCATTCGTTCACTAGTAAATGGGGATCATGATACTTCATAGGACTCTCGTGAGGATGAAGTGCAATAACACGAGCTATGTAGTGCATGTGGATACTAGGGAAAAGTGAGGTGTTTTTATCAGCTCCCACAGCAGCACCCCCTTTTCTTCCTTTTTGGTCATTACACTGATTAGGCTCTTTCTAGATAAGTAATCTTGGGCAAATCACACCTTTTTGTCACCAAGATCCTTTCTTTATTATTAAGGATTATAATACCTGAACATTTCTTTGAAAATCAAATGAGACTGTGCACAGTAAAAAAAATTGTAAGTTTAATAAGCATTCTGAAGCTTATACATTATTATCATTTGGCAAAATTGCTACATTTCCATTGTCTATAAAGAGCCGGATGGCATAGTGTGCGATGGTCCCACTCTATTCAATATCCTTCAGATTCAAAATAAAATTAATTTGACAAATTTCCAAACTTTTCCCATCTTTGAAAATTGCTCTTTCTTATCCTCTCAACAATCCATGACTAAGAAGGAGCAACTCTGATCTGGGTTAAGTTAAAAAAAAAAAAAAAAGCCTTCAAGAATACTTAATTATGTAACAATTTTAAAACTAGAACTTTTCTTTATTTTTTTTGTCTTTTTTACTGACCGGTAACGGGATCGCAACCCTC
>NW_007726605.1:390469-393331 GCF_000696425.1 Galeopterus variegatus
GCGGGAGCGCCACCGCACTCCCAAGTGGCACACTCTCCAGTGCGCCACCGGGCCGGCCCTTAAAACTAGAACTTTTAATGGTAATAATCATGGGATTAAAAATGGAACTGAATGGGAGTAATTATTTTCTTGGATCATTTCTTCTTTTGTTACTACATGGTTTCATGTCCTCAGCACTACTGACATTTTGGGCTGGATAATTCTTCATTGGGGATAGTAGTTGTCTTTTGCATTGCAAAGATGTGTAGCAGCATCCCTGGTGGAAGGACAACCAGGAAGATCTTCAGATATTACCAAATATTCCCTAGATGGGTTGGGAGAGAGGGATAAATAGCTTCCAATTGATAATACTGAGTTATTAGAAGCATAGGATAGATTAAAGAGAGTTTCGCAATTAAAAGGTTTTCTTCTGGTCCTTAAAAGATCAAGTTGATTTAGGCCAGGTCCCTAGGAAATATAAGGAGAGGGCTGTTCTGATATTGAGTTATTCTCTCTCACTTCCTCTTGCTTAGTAGCAATAAATTCAATCTCGATTTAGGGTAGGGTGACTTTGGTTCGAGTTTCCTGAAACTGGTGTATTTTACTGCTGGTATTATGGTATAATTATTAATAATACTCCCTTTTATTCTAAAAACTTATTAATTGGATAATAAGTTATATGGTCACCTTCGCCTGTGTGGGGACCACTATTTGACATGCTAGAATTCAGTGGAAAAACATACAAAGTCCACTCTTCCCAGTTTGGAGCTCATGTTACAGTGAGGAGGAAGAAAACAAAAAAAAAAACCGTCTTGCATAATGCTAGTTTGTTACAAGTGTCATTAAGAAAGGCAAAACAAGGAGCTAGGGAGTGACAGGAGTAAGCTAAGATAATCCTTTAGACAAGATAGTTGGGAAGACCTCCCCCAACAGTGCCATGTGTGTAGAGACCAAATGGTGTGTGGGTACTGATCACACTTCTCATGGCTTTCTCTAATCTAGATTGAGAAAAAACCATCAGCTTGGTTTTATTTTCATATGATTCATATAAATCTTCTAGTCAAATCTAGGTTTGTGTGGCCTGAAAATTATAAAAGGGTGAGGAGGGGCTATGAAAAAATGAACATGCAATTATGAACAACAATTGGGTACTATTAGTTGGAAAGAGACTGTGCAAGTGAGAGGCTCCAAAACTCAACCTTTATGAGCTTCATGATAAATCCATATCAGGGTTAGAGATCATTAAGAGACTGGGGGCAGAAGCCATGGCTGGAAACAAAGTGAGAAGTTTCTTGAGGAATTGGTGTCTCCTCCAGCAACCAGTGAGTGTGGTGAGACTTGGAGAGAGAGTGGGGTGTCCCGAGATATCACTAACAACTCAGGCCACACATTTTCACATAAAATTGAGTATTTATAACTTACTGTGTAGTTTGCTTTTACTAGCCCTTCTCCTCAACAATTACTAAAGCATTTTATTATGGGCCAGCAATTGCATGTCACTTTGTGAGACAGTCCACCAAGGAAGCTTTGAGGAATAGGTGGTTTTAAAAGTGCCATTAATGTTTCTAATGACAGTTGACAGATAATTAGCCTGAAAAATATTCTAACCAATTGGCTTGATCAATTAAGACTGTCCTGTAAAAGTAAAGGATGCCTTATTTGATAAGAAAAGTGTAGATTCCATGCAGTTTATTCCATTAAACGAGCTGCTCCATTGTAAGCAGATTGAGAAGCTCTTTGTTCTTTCTCTCAAACCCCATAGCTTCAAATCGTGGTCCTATTTGAAATCTGTCAGCTGAGATTTTAACCATAACACCAGTCTTATCTTTTCAAAAGGATTGGATCAAAGTAGCTTAGTTTTCAGCTGAGTTTAACAGGGAAAATGGCCTGTGGCTGTCACTCTGTAATGAGAACTTTCCCAAGTGGCCAGCACTAAAAAAATACAGTGATGTTTTGACTTTGCATTTGCTGTCATCAGCCTTTTCAGTCTCTGAATATATATATATGTATGTATGTGTGTATATATATATATGTATGTATGTGTATATATATATATGTATGTATATGTATATATATATGTATGTATATGTGTGTGTGTGTGTGTGTGCGTGTGTGTGTATGTACACAAAAATCACAGCTCTTTAGAGGAGTGATGTGAGAGTTTGTAATGTAATTCACTGTTTCACCTATGAAAAGAGCTTAATGAGAACTAAATAGTTCTTCAAAATAGTTTAAAATCAAGGATAGTGAGTTATGTTATATAGCCTTAAACATCAAACCCTGCTCCAAAGAAGCAATGCACCATGGAAATAGTTTGCTTATGTTCATGACAAGCTCTGCCACTAGATGTTAAATTGGGAAAGAACAAATCAAGTTTATGCATTTGCACATAGTTTGAAGAATGGGATTTTCAAATGAACTCTAAATATTTCAACTACTAAACCAAAATTGCAGTCTTATATTTTAAAAATATTATCGATAAGAATAAAAATATTAGTAGTTTTGCGTTTTTTCTTAATGGGAGGAAAGATTTAATATGCAAGGGATGTGAGGATTTTTTTGCTTGACTTTTTTCTATTCAAAAACTTAGAGAAGCCGAGTTTTTATTTTTACTTGGTAGATTATTTTACTCTGATATTTCAGTTTGCATAAGTTTTCCTCTATCTTTGAATACATTAACATGTAACTTTTAGAAATATCTTGTACTAGTGCAAGTATTGGTTTCATCATTTTGTATCTGAGTGAGAAATGGATTTGAAAATTTAATGGGCTTACAATAGTCACTCGTAGGAGTGTCAATCATTCTGCCTAGATGGGAAAAAACCACTTGGGATTTCCTTGCAAAAATTTTTAAACAAATTATTTGCAAAGCCTATATATATA